>NC_057811.1:379244869-379255365 GCF_018294505.1 Triticum aestivum
TCAAAACCGGCAGATCCCGGATAGGGGGTCTCGAACTGTGCGTCTGAGGATCGAAGGTAACAGGAGGCAGGGACACGATATTACCCAGTTTCGGGCCCTCTCGATGGAGGTAATACCCTACTTCCTACTTGATTGACTTTGAAGAGTATAGGGCTTACAAGAGTTGATCTACCTCGAGATCGTAATGGCTAAAGCCTAGATGTCTAGTATGTATGATTATGATTGCCTCTACGGACTAAACCCTCCGGTTTATATAGACACCGGAGGGGCCTAGGGTTGTACAGAGTCGGTTTACAGAGGAAGGAATCTTCATATCCGAACGCCGAGCTTGCCATCCACGCAAAGGAGAGTCCCATCCGGACACGGGGGAGAGTCTTCCGTCTTGTATCTTCACGGCCCATCAGTCCGGCCCATGTCATATTGCCCGGACGCCCGAGGACCCCGTAATCCAGGACTCCCTCAGGGGGTGGGGGGAGGTACTATAAAAGAATTCCCGTCCGGAAATACTTGTCGGAGGAATTGATGTATCTAGACGTATTTTAGTTCTAGATACATCCATCTTTATGCATTTCTGTGACAAGTATTTCCGGGCGGAGGGAGTATTTGGTTAGGACAGCTACAATCGGATTCCTCAAACATTTTATATACGTCCAGGCGGACTGTCCGGTCAGTGATTGGTCACAAAATCTCAACCCATCTGCAGCTCTTGTGCCGGACCTTTACGCGAAGACTGATCTACACCCATCATACGCAGCCCATATCTGGGGCAGATATGGGGAGACCATGACGCGTCCATATCAGATCTTGCTATGCTGGTCCAGCTTGACCCCATGTATATTCGTCCCTAACTACATCCCCAACGAAACCCTAGCCACTACACTCTGCCCTCAAACTTCGTTCTGGTGATCTCCGAGCTTCTCCGGCATGACCGCCAGCGAATCTGACTTCGAGCTCTCCTTATCCGTCGATAGAGACATCATCTTTGAGGAGGAGATGGCTGTCTGCATGCCTATTTTGCCGCTCCCAGGAAAAGTGCGCGTGGCCGTGTTTGGACTCGATCTCACGAGATCCATTGCGTCGGCGCAAATGGTGCACGGATCCACCGGTGCTAATGGATCGAGGCACATGACCACGACCTCGCGGGACGAGGCAACCAATGTTTGGCGCCCCTAGTCCAGGGTGGCGGCGCAACCCCTTTGGTGGCGCCTCGTCCCCACGGCGTCGGGCTCCGAGTCGGAGGTCAAGTCTGGCATGCATAACTGGCCGTCCATGATATGGTTGGCGTGCCCGCCTAGCAGAGGGCACGGAAGGCCGCGACAGCCCTCGAGTCCGAGGAGGCATATGCGGAGTCGCACGTTGCCTTAGACGAGTAAGTCATCCGTGCCACATCCTCGAGAAGCGGCAAAGAAGGGCGAGGCACACCCTCGCCTAGGAGCAAAACCGGGCGGTGCGTGCCATGGACGGGCTACGTCCCAAAGAGGACAAGAAGGAGGCCAGTGATGGGTCGGACAACTCCTGCAGTGTGCAGATCCGGGCAGCCGTGGACGAACTTTCTCCAGAACTTTAATATGTAGAACATACCCATTTTTATTGTCCAATGACATGTATGATGTAGTAGAGCATGTCAGAGTTTTTAGTAGTCCCATAGCATTCATGACGGTAAACCGGAGGCTACGTGTGGGATCATGATGTTTACGTAGAGTTAAGTTTATGTTGCATGTGATTGTATTGATTTTAGGGTTTAGTAAGGTACTCACTTGTGGAGACATCAAAAGAAGGGGTAACTGGTCACTGTCCAAGGACGTGTCCAGGCGTGTCCGCGGGCTTTTTGGGGATGGATTAGCTAGGTCCGTCTAGACTCTAGAGCATCTACAACCAGATGGACCAAATTCGGCCCGTAAGCATCCGCAGACGTACCCGGTCAATGGCCGGCTATTTCCGTTTTGAGCCCTTATTTATCCATTCATGCAACCATATTCTTTATTTTCTTCATTGTATTTCCGGTCACTTGGATGTGATTGGTGGATGAACAGGGAGAAAAACGCAATGATAAAGAAAGAGAAAAGGTGATTTGGGGTGAGCCGCGTCCTTTGTGGCGGACTGATCCGGCGCGTCCATGAGACCTCATATCCTTCCTACTTCGATCTCAATATGAGGGTTCACGGACATTCCAAACGTGTATGGATGATAAGAAGAGTCCGATTGAGTCATTTTTTCCTTCTCTCTTGTTCGGTCATTGACTAGGCGCGTATCGTGGATGGTTCGAAGAGGGTTTGAGGTCTGTACATGCTCTTAGCTATCAAAACTGTGTACATTGTTTAATCTCAGCCATGGCTTGGTCAACACCGCCTGGGCCCGTTGGCCAGCATGCATGTGGCTAATAGACACAGTAAGCCACTAAGTAATACAGATTAATAGTCTACTAGTTTTAAAAAGGCCAAGATTATTTAGAAAAAGCTCTGGATCAATTTTTATACCTCATCCAAAAGCGACGTGTCTTTGCGTACCGATTCAAAGACGAAAAGACGTCAGAATCCGATTCTGTACGACGACATTTCGAGCTCTGCTTTTTCCGGACGAACTGAATTAATTAGTTCCCCTGATGAAGTACGTTGGTTTGCTTTTCTTTCATGTAAGTTTGCCGCAGAGCAGACGTGGATCACGCCCGTCTGTACGCTGGATTCGGCAATGCATATTAGTGCATGCTCTCATTGCATCCCGGCCGCTGTCAATGAGACCCTAGCTTCGTCGTCACTGCTCTCGGCCGCTGTCAATATATCCTACGGGCCACGTATCACTAAATTACCATGGATTTTGCACGCAATGGGTCAACTAAACCAACCCTAGCTTTGTCGTCACTGCTCTCGGCCCCTGTCAATGTTTTGAGACCAACCGGCAATGTGAGTGTCACTTAACCCGTGCTCACGTTAGATCTCGCTTTGAACTGTCACCCGTAGTGTCACCACCAACAAACATCCTTACTCGTTTCTCTTCTCTACACATCCATGACAGAGATGAAAATAATTGAGGGGGCTAGCGCTCTAGCCAGGGAACAAAGGCATGCAGCAACCATGGCAACAAGCTAGCCCTGGACGTGCACTCGCTCGCTCTCATCAGCTCATGTCCATGTAGCACGTGTTAGCCCTGAGCCAGAGCCCATTAGCGAAGAGGCGTTTGCAGTGAGATGGGCGGTTGTTGCAGTTCCCCTTTCCAACACAGAAAGAAAGAAATGCCCGCATGCATCCATGCATGCTTGGCTTCGAAGCGCAGCCAGGTATCCTAGGCGATTAACTACTGTTGGGAAAAGAAAGCAATCCCAGCACCTAAAGGTTCTCGGTAAGTAAAAGGTGATCCGAGTTAGGAGCATGCTCGTAGGGTGCTTGCTGTCCTGCTGAAAGTGATAGTTGCCCGTTGCCCATCTTTATTGATGTATGTTAGCTAGATGCTATGAACTTGATTGCTTAATTATTGCCACTATCAACTGTCAGGAGTGCTTGTTACTACTACATTGTCACTCACGCTGATTTGTTTGAATAATCAAACGCATGCCTGGTATTGGCAACAGAAACAACAAGCAGTCCTATCTAAGCCAAGAGAAAAATAGGGGAGTATGCTTCTTATTTGCACATATAGACCGACCATCTTTCCCAACAATACCTGGTTATATGTATGGAACATGCGTGCTTGCTAACAGATAGAAATATGATTTCGGTTTTGTTAAATCTCATGCGCCTGATTTTTCTTGTTGTGTCAGTCGATTCCGCGCAGCACGAGGCCAAATATGTCGACGACGTGAGAAGCGTGAGAAGCGCCAACGACAAGCGCCGACTACGGCCGGGCCGAGCCGTGTACGAGCGGGAGCCGGCGATAGCTGGCGAGAGCGAGAGTAAGAAACTTAAGGCTAACTCCACCGCGCGACCCTATCCTGTCCGTCTTCGTCCGTTTGGGGTAAAAGAGACAAACCGGGCGGCCCAGCGCGTGGGAGCAAACGTACTTTTGTCTGTTTTGTGTCCGCTTTCGACCCATCCCGGCCCAAGTTTGCGTCGCTTTTGGGGTGAAGCGGACACCACGCGGATGCGCCGGCCGTCTGCGCGTGTCCTCCCCTGGCCCGCCCGTCGGTGGCACAGGGCGGGCCTTTTTCTATCCGCCCCCTCCCTCCCTCCGGCCGCACCCCACTCCACTCTTCTCCACTCTTCCCCACTCTTTCCCTCGCCGCCGCCGCCGCCGCCATTGCAGCCGTGCAGCTCGGATGCGCGCTCGCCCAACCCCTTCCCCTCGGCGCCGCCGAGCTACCCAACCACGGCCACCTGGTTTGCGCACCCGCCGACCGAATTTGGGGCGGATCCGGTCGGTCTTGAGCTCGCCCGGCTGTGGGAGGCTGGGCCGTGCCATGGACTGGCCGGGCACCTCGCCGGAAGGCCCTGGCAGGGCCGCAAGGCCACATGCAGGCAGTGGCTCCTCCTCTAGCCGCTCGGATCTGCACCGTCGGTGGTCCGCCGGCAGATACACGAATGGTGGCCGGCCGGGCTCGGTGCTTGCCCGAAAGCTTGTCGGCGCACCGTTGCCACTCATTAAGTGCGAACACTGCCCAAGGATGGTCGTGCGCCACGTGTCTACAACGCCGGAACATCCTGGATGGGTGTTCATCAAGTGCTTAAATGATGGGGTATGTGCTCTTTTTAGCTTCGGTTTGTGCTCTCGGAGTAGACTAGTTGTGCTAACTTCAAATTTTATTGTGTAGAATGGATGCAAGTTTTGGTATTGGGAAGAAGAGTACATCGATATATTGATAGAGCGAAATTTAGTACATGTTCGTGCACTTTTAGCTAGCATAGAGGCTGTAGATGAGACAAGTGCACTTGTTGCTAAGGCTAGACACGAGACCAGGTATGAGGAAGCAACATCGACTTCTGGCTTGAAGAAGAAAGGAGGGTGCAACATCGAGCCTCCTCCACAGATCAACAATGAGTGCATCGAGAAGGCCCTAACCCAACTCAAGGGAGCAGTTATGGAAGTTGGGTATCTTCTAAAATGTATTCTTGTGGTTGTTCTTTTCTTTGGGCTTGCTTTACTAGTCAAAATGTGAGGATGTATTGTCATGTACCAAAAATGAATGATAAAAAAAAGTTAAGGACTTGCAAAGAAAAATGCACGCGGACAGGATGCGGCCGAGATGCGTCCGCGCGCTGGGCGCACGGCCACCGCATCCCATGACACGCCCGGACACGACCCCAAATCCCTACCCAAATGGACAGAATCCGGACAAAACGGACGTCCGTTTGGGATCGCGCGGTGGAGTTGGCCTAACGAAGGGTCGACGGGTGAGGGTGGGGGCAAAGTTTTTCATTGAGGCAGGTCATAGAGGGATGACCAGGGTGGTGACCTGCACGACGGTGGGGCAGGAAGAGGGGAGGGCGGGGCGCTAACGGCCGCAAAAGGGAAGGGGAGGGGGAGAAAGGCGATTCAAGTTAACATGCTCGTAGGGTGCTTGCTGTCTTGCTGAAAGTGATAGTTGCCCATGTCCATCTTTACTGATACTATGTTTGCTAGATGCTATGAACTTGATTGCTTAATTATTGGTATGACCAACTGTCAGGAGTGCTTGTCACTACATTGTCACTCACGCCGATTTGTTTGACAAAACAATCACCTGCTTCTTACTGGCAACAACAAGAAGCAGTCCTATCTAAGCTAAGAGACAAATAGCAAAGTATGGGATGCGGCGTTTTGGCTCTCGGGTGCATCTGCATATGAGGTGAACAGTAAATATGTTTGAAGTAGTAAAATAAAAACAGATCTTTTTAGGGCGAATGAAGTTGCCCAAGCGGCTATTGCCAAGGCCAAGGAGGCCGCGGCCTTTGCTGGCGCCATTGTGGCCCAGGGGCCGGTGGGGGGTGATGGAGCGCCACAAGGTTGTGGCCAGTTGCCTCCCCCCACCCAAGTGAAGAAGGGTCCGGTCAAGCGATCTAAAACCTGTGTGGTCTAGTCTCCGCATTCAAAATCTTTCCTATAAATGAAAGCACTTTTCTGGAATGTTAGGGGTTTCGCCGCTAGGGGGCGTCGAGACCAGATTCATGATTTGGTTTGTGGGGATAACGTTGACATTTTAGGGCTAGTTGAGACTTTTAAGGAATCATTCTCTCCCTCTGAGCTGTCTGCGGTTGCTGGCATGGGCAGATTTGAATGGCATTTTCTTCCTGCCTCGGGCCACTCTGGGGGTATTCTGATTGGGTCTAAACGGGACGTGTTTGACTTCATTACTTTTGACCATGGCATATTCTGGGCTAGTGTGGTGGTTCACCATCGCGAGTTAAATACTTTATGGGAATGTCTAGTGGTCTATGGCCCCGCTGATCATTCACTTGCGCCTATTTTTCTTGATGAGCTTTCTAATAAGATCGAGTCTTGTAATATTCCTTTACCGATTGGTGGCGATTTCAATCTCCTGCGTTCTCCGGCCGATAAAAATAATATCAATTTCTCCTGGCCCCTTGCCAATGCCTTCAACGCGTTCATTAGTAATTGTGCGATTCGTGAGCTTCCTAGGGTTGGGGCTCGGTTCATTTGGTCAAATCATCAGACTAATCATGTCCGGTCGGTGCTGGATCGGGTCTTTGTCTATGATCGATGGGATTCCCTCTTCCCTCGTGCCTTGTTGAAAGCTAGACCTGCGGTTGGGTCTGATCATGTTCCCCTGGTTGTAGATGCGGGCTTTAATTCCTCTCTGACTCCATCCCGCTTTCAATTCGATGCTTCCTGGCTCCTTGTTGATGGATTTATTGATATGCTGGCCACCAAGATTTCTAACTTTCTAAATAATCCCCGCCGGACCTTTGGCCCCATTGATGATTGGCACAAATGCTCTTATGAGCTGCGCAAATTTTTAAGAGGCTGGTCCTTTAATAGGGCAGCTGATCAGCGCAAGGAAAAAGATGCTCTTGAATCTCAGCTCCGGGCATTCTGCGGATCTTTCTGGGCTTTCTGCTTCTCAATGGTCCACTCGTTATTCCTTGGAACAAACCTTGATGCAATTGCATTAGCAGGTGGAAATCTACTGGCGCCAGCGCGGCTCCCTTAACTAGACCTTGAAAGGCGACGCTATGACGGCCTATTTCTTTGCGATTGCTAATGGCAGGGGACGGAGGTGTTTCATTGATAGCCTTATCATTGATGTGGTCAGGACTACGGACCAATCTCTCATTATGAACCACATTGTTGGGTTTTTTCTTCTCTTCTAGGGCCCAAACAAGACTCTGGCCTTACCTTTTCTTATGAGTTTTGGGCTGCTGATAGTAAGATATCCTCTGGTGAAAATGCGGAATTGATGGTTCCCTTATCTGATGAGGAAATTTGGAAGGTGATTAGCTCGGCCAACATGAACGCCGCCTCGGGGCCAGATGGTTTCTCTATTCCCTTCTTTACAAAATTCTGACCGCAGTTGCGGGAGCTCATCTCTAAGATCATCCAAGGTTTCTGCCTGGGGACGGTGGACATCTCTCGTCTTAACTATGCTGTCATTACTCTCATTCCTAAAGTCAAAGGAGCTGATTTGATCACGCAGTTTTGACCTATTGCTTTCATTAACAATTTCGCTAAGTTCCCTGCGAAAGGGTTCGCCACGCTCCTTTCTCCCATTGCTCATCGTACCATCAGCCCCTTTTAATCCGCCTTTATTAAAGGCCGATTCATCTTGGATGGGATCCTTTGCTTGCATGAAATAGTGCACGACATCAACATTCGTAAGTCGAAAGCCGTGATTCTAAAGCTTGATTTTGAGAAGGCGTACGACTCGGTGAGCTGGCCTCTTCTGAGAAGGGTTCTTCTGGCTAAAGGGTTTGAGGGGCCCTTTGTCCACATAATCATGCAGATGGTCTCGGGAGGCCACACTGCCATTTCTGTGAACGGCCAGGTTAGTAAGTATTTTGCCAATGGTAGGGGCCTAAGGGAAGGAGATCCTGCATCTCCCATCTGGTTTAAATTTGTGGCGGACGCCCTATATCGTATCCTCTCCAGAGCAGCTAACCATGGGCATATCTCTCCGGTCATTTCTCATCTTATCCCTGAAGGGATTACCCACCTTCAGTATGCGGACGGCACAATTATTATGGTTGATTTGGATGATTCCTGCCTCGCTAATCTCAAATTCATCCTCCTCTGCTTCAAAGCTATGTCAGGCCTTAAGATCAATTTTGCCAAGAGTGAGGTTATTGTAACTGGTGTGGATGATAATGAAGCCCTGCGGGTGGCTCATCTTCTTAACTGTAAGCTAGAGTCCTTTCCTTTCAAGTATTTGGGCCTCCCCATATCCCCGGACGTGCTTCATGCGAAGGATTTTGCCCCGGTGGTAACCAAGGTGGGCAACAGGGTCCTGCCTTGGCGTGGGAGATATAATACCAACGCGGGTAAAGTGGCACTGATCAATGCATGTCTGACCTCCCTTCCCATGTTCTTGATGGGCTTTTACCTACTCTCGGGAGGTACCCATGCTGGCTTTGATAAGCACCGTGGGGCTTTTTATTGGAACGCTGCTGATAATCGTCGCAAATATCGTTTCGTTAAATGGAAGCTGATGTGCAAACCCAAAAACCTTGGAGGGTTGGGTATTATTAACACTACCATCATGAACCAATGTCTTATGATTAAATGGTGGTGGAAAATTATGAGTGGTGGGGATCAACCCTTATGGTTTTCCATACTTAAGGCTAAATATTTTCCTCTCTCTAGCCCGATGTTTGCTAACTCGCGTGGTGGTTCTAAGTTTTGGAAGGCCTTGGTGAAAGTAAGGCCTCTTTTCCAGGCGCACGTTAAGTTTGTAATGGGGGATGGCTCCTCCATTAGATTTTGTCTGGATTGGTGGTGTGGAGATTCACCGCTCTCCGTGACCTTCCCCACCTTATTCTCTTACTGCCCTGACCCGGATATCTCAATTGCGGAGCTGGCTACCCATGGGTGGAACCTGGCCTTTCGCCGGTCCTTGTCGCCTGTAGAGTTTGAAGATTGGCAACGTCTTACTGCCTTCTTCCCCACGCTCTCGGCAAATTTGGACTCGGTGATTTGGCCGCACACTGCTTCTGGGCGCTTTTCAGTTAAATCGCTTTATTCTAAGCTTATTGGTGGCACTCCTACTAACCGTTTCTCTCAGATCTGGAAAGCCCGGATCCCTCCTAAGGTTAAGATTTTTTATGGCAAGCTTTCAGGGGCCGGCTGCCTTCGGCTGACCAAATTCGTAAGAGGAATGGTCCGGGATCACAGTTCTGTGCTTTGTGCGGTAACTTGGAGGATACGGCTCATATCTTCTTCCACTGTGTCCTGGCTAAGCTCATTTGGAGCTGCGTTAAAGAGTGGCTTCATGTAGCCCGGGATCCTATTTCGTTCTCTGAGCTTCGGGCTCTGGCTAATAATCTGTCTGGCGTTACCAGACGTATCTTTTGGGTGGGCCTGGGAGCTTTATGTTGGTCCCTCTAGACGACTAGGAACAAATTTACTATTGAACATGTGTTTCCGGCTAAACCTGCTGATTGCTTATTTAAAACGTGTGCTCTCTTGCAGCAGTGGAAATCATTGACTAAGGTGGACGACCAGGATGCGCTTTCTATGTTGATCTCCAAAGTTCAGGCCTCGGCGTCTATTCTCTGCAGACAAGAACAATATTCTTAGTTCATTTGCGCATCGATGGGTAGTTTCTTTTGGGCAGTAAACTTTCCGTCCCGCGTGCCGTGTACTGGCTAGGGAGCCATGTACCCTTATTTTAACTTTCCCCCGTATGACCCATGGTTGGGGTCTGGCTGGCTGTGTGTTTTGAACCTATGTGTGTCTGCTACCTGCCTTATGGCTTTATTTATAAAGTCGGGCGCATGCCTTTTCTCTAAAAAAAAACAGATCTTTTTTTCTCATGCTAGATGCTCATGTGTGAGAAGTCCATACCAAATTTCGTGGAGTTTGGACATTTCAGTAGCTCTCGGCCAAAAAACAAAATTTAGGTCTGTAAGAAAGTTTACTGTTCACATACTCTTTTGATCGATTTTGTTTTTTTTGCCATGAGCTCCTTAGATGTCTGAACAAGTTAAAATTAGACACGAACATCATGCATTGGAACATCTTCCGCCTAAAAAACTTTCATAATTTTTTAATGGTTTTAGTTTTTTTTCAATTTACTGTTCACCGGGGTGCAGATGAGCCTGGGCACCGAGATGAATATCTGTGAAGTATGCTTCTTATTTGCATATATAGACAGATAGGTCTTTCCCAACAACACCTGGTAATATGTATCTAGCATGTGTGCTGGCCAACAAATAGAAATATAATTCTGGTTTTGCTAAATCTCACGTGCATGGACCTTTGTGTTGTGTTGGTCGATTCCACGTAGCGCGAGGCCACAGACGGGGACAGGATGAGGAGCGCCAACGACGAGCGCAGTCCATCACGAGGCCGAGTCGTGTACGAGCGGGAGCTGGCGATAGCTGTGAGAAGTGAGTAAGAAACTTTAGGGGGGAGGG
>NC_057811.1:379255823-379262423 GCF_018294505.1 Triticum aestivum
GTAGGCAGGTGGTTAGGATTGGGCGGTCAGAAACTGCGTGAGGAAGAAGATGAACAGGGAACGATTGGTGGAGAAAGGAGATCTGGCCGCTCATTCTTGATCCAGCCGCTGCGAGTAAAAGTGACTGATGCCAACAAAATCCGATGGAGAATGAATTGGCAGTCTCATATGATTTTGTTGTTTTAATAAAACCAAAAGGCAAGTTCGAGAGGATAATAATAACTATTCCCTCTGTCCCATAATATAGGATGTTTTTGCAAGCTAGACAATACTTAATAAAACCGTATAAGGGGAAATGAGAAAGAAATTTCGACATGTCGTCGGTTGTCTGCACGTACGCTGCTTTCTCGAAGGTACGGGAACATTCACGCACTCAGAGACGACCCTGGAATCAGTAAGTCATGCGCATTGCATTGAATGTATACGGCTGTATGCTCTTTATATTTCTTCATCCTTATGTTGTAGCTAGTGTGGGCGCTGGATGAAGATTCGTTTTCTTCCATGCTTCTTCTCGTTCAAGTAATCATGGCCCATTAGATGAGTATTAAGTTATGAAAACATTTGAGATTATTCGACGGACCGCAGCACGACGTCGACCGCTTCCTTTGCTCGACGCGTGTCCTAGTGGAGCCCATGGTAGTTCCATCCTCACATTATTCCCACCATCAAGAATAGCTCAACCATTCTTCACCTTGACCACACGCAACAGCCTCTCCACATCCTGCGAGGCCAACCACCACATCCACTCCTTCAGGTGCATCATCCTCTTCCTCGCCGTTGAGCGCCGTCATCACACACACACTTCCCCTGGACGCAACATGTGAGCCAGGGCGCAGCTCCCTGTCCCTCGTCGAGATCCACATCAAGTCGTGCAACACGCCATTGCTGCGAGAGGGGCCCATCTTCTGCAACATGTGAATGACGCGCTACTCTGACATGCTTCTGCAACAATGGTTGGGGTGCTACTCCAACATCTTTGTGCTCTATTGTGGTGAGTGGCAACGTACTCAGCGCAAAAGGGATTTTTTTGCGGTCGCAACATAGGCCAAGTCGCGATTGCAATAGCTGCAGCACAAGCGGTGTTGTGATGGCGCCAACGGTAGCTAATTTTGGGGATTTTATTGCGGTTGCACCATATTTCAAAAGGAAGAAGACGATTTAGATATATTACAACGAGGAGGGACAAACGACGCGGAGAGATTGCAACACGACTCTTGTTGCAGAGAGCCGAGCGCAACACTAGACTTGTTATAAAGGCTGATGCTGCACCTGGGAAAGGTCTGACGGCTAACCAGGCTCCATCCAAGGTCCAGTGGTGGTCGATCATTTTACATTATCATACGAGGGACCTGTAGCGCTGCCCATTAAGTTGGCAGCACAAACTGCATGAAAAAACCCGCAAGGACCACGGTCCCCGTACATATACGTTGCGTTACGTGCCCAGCCTAGCTGCTAATAATAGTATTTGTACGTATACGTTGCGGTCCATTGGATGGCAATCCTTACTCACTTTGTTCTTCAAAGAAAAAGAGAAAACAAAAAAATGAGAGAAAAAGACAGAATTACTATCCTTTTTCTAGACTTGTGCTTCAAGGTAGCACCATGATCTTCATGATAGAGAGTCTCCTATGTTTTCACTTTCGTATACTAGTGCGAATTTTTCATTATAGAACTTGGCTTCTATATTCCAATGATGGGCGTTCTCAAATTGCCCTAGGCCTTTGTGAGCAAGCGAGTTGGATGCACACCCACTTAGTTTTTTTAGCTTTCATACACTTATAGCTCTAGTGCATCCGTTGCACGGCAATCCCTACTCACTTGCATCGATATCAATTGATGGGAATCTCCATAGCTCATTAATTTGCCTAGTTGATGTGAGACTCTCTCCTTTTGGTCTTCTCCTCACAACCTCCACCATACTCTATTCCACCAATAATGCTATATCCATGGCTCACGCTCATGTGTTGCGCGAAAGTTGAAAAAATTTGGGAACACCAAAAGTATGAAACAATTGCTTGGCTTGTCATCGGGGTTGTGCATGATTTAATACTTTGTGCGATGAAGATGGAGCATAGCCAGACTATATGATTTTGTAGGGATAACTTTCTTTGGCCATGTTATTTTGAGAAGACATGATTGCTTTATCAGTATGCCTGAAGTATTATTGTTTTTATGTCAATATTAAACTTTTGTTTTGAATCTTATGGATCTGAATATTCTTGCCACAATGGAGAGAATTATATTGATAAATATGTTAGGTAGCATTCCACATCAAAATTTCTGTTTTTGATCATTTACCTACACGAGGACAAGTAGGAATTAAGCTTGGGGATGCATGATACGTCTCCAACGTATCTTTAATTTTTATTGTTCCATGCTATTATATTACTTGATTTGGATGTTTTATATGCATTAATATGCTATTTTATATTATTTTTGGGACTATCATATTTGAAGGAAATATGCCCTAGAGGCAATAATAGAGTTGTTATTTATATTTCCTTATATCATGATAAATGTTTATTATTCATGCTAGAATTGTATTAACCGGAAACTTAGTACATGTGTGAATACATAGACAAACAGAGTGTCCCTAGTATGCCTCTACTTGACTAGCTCGTTAATCAAAGATGGTTAAGTTTCCTGACCATAGACATGTGTTGTCATTTGATGAACGGGATCACATCATTAGAGAATGATGTGATGGACAAGACACATCCGTTAGATTAGCATTAATGATTGTTTATTTTTATTGCTATTGCTTTGATCATGACTTATACATGTTCCTCTGACTATGAGATTATGCAACTCCCAAATACCGGAGGAACACCTTGTGTGCTATCAAACGTCACAACGTAACTGGGTGATTATAAAGATGCTCTACAGGTGTCTCCGATGGTGTTTGTTGAGTTGGCATAGATCAAGATTAGGATTTGTCACTCCGTGTATCGGAGAGGTATCTCTGGGCCCTCTCGGTAATGCACATCACTATAAGCCTTGCAAGCAATGTGACTAATGAGTTAGTTGCGGGATGATGCATTATGGAACGATTAAAGAGACTTTCCGGTAACGAGATTGAACTAGGTATGATGATACCGATGATCGAATCTCGGCCAAGTAACATACCGATGACAAAGGGAACAACGTATGTTGTTATGCGGTTTGACCAATAAAGATCTTCGCAGAATATGTAGGAGCCAATATGAGCATCCAAGTTCCACTATTGGTTATTGATCGGAGATGTGTCTCGGTCATGTCTACATAGTTCTCGAACCCGTAGGGTCCGCACGCTTAACGTTCAATGACGATTTGTATTATGAGTTATGTGATTTGACGACCGAAGTTTGTTCGGAGTCCTAGATGAGATCACAGACATGACAAGGAGTCTCGAAATGGCCGAGACATAAAGAATGATATATTGGACGATGTTATTCGGACACCGGATGAGTTCCGAGAGGTACCAGGTAATTATCGGAGTGCCGGAGGGTTATCGGAACCCCCCGGGGGACTAATGTGCCTTGATGGGCCTTAGTGGAGAGAGAGAGGAGGGCTATCGGAACCCCCTCTCCCTCTCCCTTCCTTATTCCCCTTCCACCAGGTGGAATCCTACTAGGACTTGGAGTCCTAGTAGGACTCCTCTCTCCTGGCGCGCCCTACTGGGGCCGGCCAGCCTCCCCCTCCCCTCCTTTATATACGGGGGCAGGGGGCACCCTAGAACACACAAGATCAATTGTCTTACCCGTGTGCGGTGTCCCCCTCCACAGTTACACACCACGGTCATATCATCGTAGTGCTTAGGCGAAGCCCTGCGCTGGTAACTTCATCATCACCGTCGCCATGCCGTCGTGCTCACAGAACTCTCCCTCGTCCTCAACTGGATCAAGAGCTCGAGGGACGTCATCGAGCTGAACGTGTGCTGAACGCGGAGGTGTCGTATGTTCGGTGCTTGGATCGGTTGGATCACGAAGACGTTCGACTACATCAACCGCGTTACTAAATGCTTCCGCTTTCGGTCTACGAGGGTACGTGGACACACTCTCCCCGCTCGTTGCTATGCTTCTCCTAGATATATCTTGCGTGATCGTAGGATTTTTTTTGAAATACTAAGTTTCCCAACACTATTAACCTAGAGCCCAGTGCCAGTTTCTATTTTTTCCTTGTTTTTGAGTTTTACAGAAAAGGAATATCAAACGGAGGCCAAACGAGCTGAAAATTTACGGAGATTTTTTATGGACCAGAAGAAGCCCACGAAGCATTGGAGTTGGGCCAGAAGAGTCCCGAGGCAACCACAAGGGTAGGTGGGCGCGCCCCTGGCTTGTGGGCCCCTCGAGCATCCCCCTGATGTGAGACTGACGCCAAAAATTCCTATAAACCCGAAACCCCCAGAAAGAAACCTAGATCGGAAGTTCCGCCGCCGTAAGCTTCTGTAGCCACGAAAAACCAATAGGGAGCCCGTTCCTCCACCCCGCCGGAGGGGGAAACCATCACCAGTGGCCATCTTCATCATCTCGACGGTCTCCATGACGAGGAGGGAGCAGTTCACCCTCGGGGCTGAGGGTATGTACGAGTAGCTATGTATTTGTTCTCTCTCTCTCTCTCATGTTCTTGATTTGGCAGGATCTTGATGTACCGCGGGCTTTGTTACTATAATTCGATCATATGGTGTTCTTCCCCTCTACCTTATTGTGATGAATTGAGTCTTGCTCTTTGTGGTTTCATTATGTTAGATTGAGTATTGGCACTGGTACGCGTCGGTGCTATACAAACGGTTTTTAACCCCTTTCCGCGACGACATTTGGAATCGTCGCCTAGTGAGTGACGGTGATAGGGGGGTCCTTCCCACACGGCCCAGAAACCGTTGGGGATATGCCCTCCTGGCACACACGCTCGGCAAAATGAGGTCATGTGCGACCGGCGAGCGCTCAAATATGGAAATACGTAAGTAGAGCTAAAAAAATAAAATTATACATGCTAAATTGTTTCTGGGCGCAAGTACATCCCACACAGTCAGTCCCCGCTAAACGTTTCCATTCATATGTACATCCCACACAGTCGCTCCAAGGAAAACGTTTCCGTTCACAGGTACATCACACACAATTTTTCCCGTTAAATCATTTGCGTTATTGAATGCATCACACACGGTCCGTAGAAGAAAACGTGTGGCAAAGGCTGTCCATCACACACAGTTTTTATGTGGTAAACATTTGCGTAAGGTGTCCTAACGCAAACAGTTTTCCAGAGAAAGTCATGTGTGGTTGTTCATTGATCCAAGACGGTTTATTCCTAGAAACTGTGCGTGTTGCCAGAGGTCATCGCCCATGGTATTTTTTCAATAACCGTTTGCAATAGCAAAACCCAATTATCAGGCTAATTCGCCATTAGCAGGCTAATTGCCCTATTATTAAAAATGCATTTATTAATCTAATTGACATTCATATTAAGCACATAATATATTCCATTTCCATATTAAGGAAGCAGAATTTCATAATTGAAATACAGCAGAGTACAACATGATATAGCTTCAGCACTCAGCTACCCCATTACACAACAGCACCAGCACCAAGTTTCACGTGCAACATGTAGAACCTTTCGAAATTAGCATCATAGACGGTATATAGACAGATGCATCTCTTCTGGAAAACTGCTAAAGTGAAAGGCGAATATTGATCCTTCATTCATGTTGAAGGTCTTTGCAACTTTAGGCCAGTGCCTGTGGATGATTGACCGTCCGTCCTTCGTCCTCTTCAGAAACACTTCAATATTGGACCGTGGGTGTTGTATGAAAACCTTCCTCACCTCCTGACCATAGAGGTGGTTTGAGAGATAATCATCAGTGAACTGCTTTGGAAAGGCCTGAAAACAAGGATGTGCATAAATATCTTCTCTATATTGGAAATGGGGCAAAGGAATAAAAGAAGGCAAGGCATAATAGTTAGTACCATCTTGTAGTGAATTGATGTCCTCTTCATTGTGCAGACAAAGATCTTGTTGTTTTTTGTCGCTAATTTCTTTATCCTAACAATCTTTCTGAGTTTCTTGACTTGATTGATATTCATGGACAACTCATTTCCCCATATGCGAAAAGGGTCGAACAGTGGGTCAAAACCTCTGACACCAGGACCTACATGTGCAAGACCAAATTGTTAAAAACCTAAATATTAGAATGGTTCCTGTAATTGCACACTAGTGTGCTATTAGACAACAGACCATGCACGTGCAGTTAACTAAACACCACAACAAATGAACCAAACGTTAACTGAGCACCACATTGCACAATATAACATACTCCTAATTGAAGACCAGACAGTTAACCAAACCAAGCATGCTTAACAACTTGAAAATATAGCAATTGTATTTGTTTCTCATGTATTTAGTATATCCAAATTCGATTTATTTCTCACATGGTATACAATAACAGAATGCAGCCACAACAATTGAACATCGCATTGCATAATTGAACCATGCAGTTAAGTAAACACCACAACAAATGAACCAAATGTTAACTGAGCACCACATTGCACAATATAACATATTCCTAATAGAAGATCAGACAATTAACCAAACCAAGCATGCTTAACAATTTGGAAATATAGCAATTGT
>NC_057811.1:379263151-379294421 GCF_018294505.1 Triticum aestivum
CGTTAACTAAACACCACAGCAAATGAACCAAACGTTAACTGAGCACCACATTGCACAATATAACATACTCCTAATAGAAGATCAGACAGTTAACCAAACCAAGCATGCTTAACAACTTGGAAATATAGCAAATGTATTTGTTTCTCATGTGTTTAGTACAGCCAAATTCGATTTATTTCTCACATGGTATACAATAACAGAATGCAGCCACAACAATTGAACATCGCATTGCAGAATTGAACCAAACAGTTAACTAAACACCACAACAAAGGAACCAAATGTTAACTGAGCACCACATTGCAAAATATAACATACTCCTAATATAAGATCGGACAGTTAACAAAACCAAGCATGCTTGACAACTTACAAAATTGCACCCTCAAGAATTGAACATCACATTTGTAGAATTGAACCAAACAGTTAACTGAACACCACATTGCACGACATATAGAACATATACTCTAGAGCACAAGATTGCATGGTAAAAATAGATAGGACAATTCACTAGAATTTGTTAAGGAAAGGCAGTAGCTAGCAAACTGAACATGGGTCCTTATAGTGAGCTAATAAGACAAGCTACTCATCATTGTTGGAGATATCGATGACGATTGGCTCCTAGGACATGGAAGAGGGCGAGGCCTCCGCTTCGTGGGTGCCCTCGTCGTGGTGAGTTGCCTGAGCCGCTCCGGGCACCAACCCGCTGGCTCTCGAGATGAGGTAAGAACGTGCACGCTGAGAAAACACCTCGTAGTCTTCGTCGAAGGCACCGATGGTGGCCTCAATAAAACGCCACGAACTGTCGTTTAAAGCAGCCAACCGCGTCGCAGCGTCGGCGCGCGAGGCGTCGACGGTGGCCTCGACGGCGAGGTGCTCCTCCAAGATCTGGGGGTCAGCACGAAAGGCGGCCATCGCGACCTCATCCACGCGTGCGGCCGCGATTTGCTTCTCCGCTGCCAAATGCTCCTTGGGATCCTGGCTATACTGCGTGCACCATGGCTTAGGGCGGGGCTTATTTGGTGGAGGGGTCGGTGATTTGGGTGGAAGGTGTCACGCTTGCGCCGGCGGTCGGGGCATGTCGGATGTGGAAGGAGGAGGAGGATGGGGGTCGGGTGTGGATTACCTGCCTGGATACGAGGCCGAGCAGCGTGAAGGAGGGTCGCCGGTGAGGAGGCGGCGCTGCAAGCAAGGAGTGAAGGTTTCAACTTGGAAAGGAAGGCGGAAACAGGGGAAATGTGGCTTTTGGTAAGGGGGGGGGGCGGGGAGGTAGATATTTCCGCGGAAGCCAAAAATTTGGAATCGCTTCAGCGAAAAAACTGGCGCGCAAAGTGTCATCAAACACGGTCCCTTATTCAGAGCGGGCTGTGGACTGTAGCCGTCGCACCTTCTCGCGTAAGCCGTATGCGTACTATAATCCGACGGTGCTCCAAGATATTTTGTGCTGCATCTCACACGGTTGGTGATAATAAACTGTGTGGGATCTAATTGATTTTTCATCTTGATTTGTATTACATAATGGGGTCACAGTGGCAATGGACGGTGTTTGAATTTCTAGACCTTTTATCTGCAGTGAACATGCAACTATATGTGTGTCGTAAAAAATTGGAATTATTGAGGGTTCGTTTGGAAATTTTATACATTAAATTTGTTTTCTAGCCATTTCAGGTGCACAATTCAAAATTAAAGCACATGCACATGGTCCGGTGCACCAACATGGGTTGTAAAATCATATATGTGTCCATGGGTTTATGCTTATGTCCCATGCAAGAAATGGGGATGAATTTCGAACACCACGGCACCGTGGCTCTCCGGCAAATGTTGAGGTACTTGCTTTTGTAATTCTAGTAAATCCAAAACCTGTCTAAAATTCATGAACCTTGGCATGCTATCATGGAACAGCATCAACATGCTGGGGTAAAAGTATTGTACCATTTGGGGCAGGTTATGGTATAAGCTTCTCACAAACTAGAGCTTCTCACAAGAAAGCCTCATGGTTCCGTTAGGGAAATGTGTCACCTTTGTGGACAAAACGATATTCTTCGCCTCTTCTTCATTTCAATTTTTCCTGGTGTCAACATAGAACAACAGGAGTGTCGTGTTAAATTTTGGATTTTTTCGGGGATCGTTTGGACATGTTTATACGCTAATTGAGTTTTCTAGGCATTTTTGTGCATAATTAAAAATTGAACTACATGCACGTGCTCCGTCCATAAAAACGGGTTGCAAAATCAAATGTTTGTCCTTGGTTGCAAGATTAGGTCACATGCAAGAAATGAGAACGAATGTCAAACACCTTGACACTTTCGCTCGGCCACTAACAATAAGATACATGGTTTTAAAATTCTAGTAAATCGAAAACTCGTCTGAAATTCATGAAACTTGACATGATATGATGGAACGGCAGCGACATGCTCCACCGCCGCCCGTCGGCAGCTGTTGCCGGCTGCCGTTGCCACCACACCACCGTCGAAAGACAGGGCCATCTCCCGCTCCACCACGGCCCGAAGGCGGGAGGTGTCCGTCGTGGCCTTCACCCCACTGCCGACCACTGTGGCCATCACCCGCTCCGCCACCGCGGCCCGAAGGCGGGAGGTGGTGGTCGTGGCCGCCACCCCATCGTCGGCCGCCGTGGCCGCCAGCCCACCGTCGACCGTCGGGATCATCACCCGCTCCGCCATCGCCGCCCGAAGGAGAGAGGCGGAGGTGGAGGCCCGCACGTGCGTTAGCGACCTTGCGCGCTACATCGAGTTCCTGTGGGAGGAGGAGGAGCGCCTCGTCGAGCATGCAAAGAGCCTTACCGCAGCCGTGGCCACAGCACACGCCGACGCAGAGGCGAGGAATCAGGAGATCCACGAGCAGTCCGGCCGCTTCAAGAGGGATCGTCTGGAGCGGCAGTGGGCGTTCGAGCTAGCGAGTGTCACTGAACGTGCAAAAGCGGCAGGCACCGTATTGCATTTCTCCGGCTCGTCGGTAGGCTGCTCCTCCTCCTCCTCCTCTGCCTCTCACTGAGCGCGCACGGTAGAGGAGAGGCTGCCGGAAGTAGCACAAAGCCCCTCCATGCTAGTAGTAGTATTTAGGGGCTATTTTGTTCAGTTCATCTGACTATAGATGTGTGGTCGAACTGTACAACGTACATAAAATTAGCTAGTATATATGGTTGAACTAGCTATTTCAGTACGTGGTTGGCAACAATTGGGGAAAAGTTTGGTCGGTTCAGCTGTCGAGTTGAACTGTTTGTATAAATTAAGAACGACTGCTTAATCTCTGAATGAAATCTATGCTTAATTACCTAATTTTAGTTGCAAAAATTAGATAGTGCTAGTGGTTTCTAGCTGTATATTTTCACAAATCGCAGTGTTACAAGGATTGACAAATGGCAACGTTACTAGATCAACAAATGTAAATCTTTCCAGTTTGATAAATGGCAACATACCCAATATGACAGATGCAAATCTTACCAAATTGTTTGTACGTGGTTGCACACGGGTCATCCAAAACAACCGTTTGCGTTGAAGGAATGCACAAATCCTGTGCTGCTCTGACTTTGCATACGGGTGTCCTATCTAAAACGTTTGCGATCAAGAGCTGCACAAATCCTGCTCGACACATTTTCCCTTGGCTTCCCGTGGAAGCTGTCGGTTTGCATACGGGTGTTCTAACCAAAACATTTGTGATGAGTGTTTTATATTTAAAAACTGAATTAAACTATGGCTTGGGCGCCATTAATGGAGAGGATGCGAGCAAGGCGGGCGGCCATGGAAGTCAAAGGGCTCGCTTCCCGGTGAGCCTGCACGGCGTACAGCTCGGACGCTTCCCGTTGAGCCTCCACATTGGAGTACAGCTCGCACGCCTTCCATTTAGTCAAGCACTCAAGCACCTGTCCGCATGGCACCTCCTAACCATTAAAAGAGTGAGGTGTGGCATCACGTGAATGGTTAATAGAACGCACACAATTTAAATTATACAAAACCTTTGAGATGTTACAGTGGCAGCTATTTGTTTCAAAATGCCTTTGTTGGCTGTTATTCGAGTGCGTCTTCTCTCAAAATGGACACAAAAATACCACAGTATGCCGGGTGCCATTCCATTATAGCATGCCAAGTTTCATGAATTTCAGACGAGTTTTGGATTCACTAGAATTTAAAAACAAAGTATCTCAATGTTTTGCTGGCAATCAACAGTGCCCTGGTGTTTGAAATTCATTCCCATTTCTTGCATGGGACCTAAGCATGCCCCGAAGGACACATATTTTATTTTTTAACCAATTTATATGCACTGGAGCTTGTGCGCGTAGTTCAAATTTGAATTATGCACATGAAATGCCTAGAAAACCCAGTTAATGTATAAAAATGTCCAAACGAACCCCGAAAAATTCCGGAAGTAAACACAACACTCCTGTTGTTCAATATTGACACTATAAATTTTTTGAAAGCAATAAGAGGCAACGGATATTGTTGCGTCCCCAAAGGTGGCAGGTTCCCTACCGAAACCATCACGCTTGTTGTGAGAAGCTAAGGTTTGTGAGAAGCTTATACCCAAACCTGCCCCAAATGGGACAAATTTTTTACCACGGCATGTTGATGCTGCTCCATGATAGCATGCCAAGTTTCATGAATTTCAGATGAGTTTTGGATTTACTAGAATTTAAAAGCCATGTATCTCAATGTTTGCGGCCGAGTGACGGTGGCAGGGTGTTTGAAATTCATTCCCATTTCTTGCATGGGACCTAAGCATGCAACCAAGGACACATATTTGATTCTTTTAACCAGTTTATATGCAATGGAGAATATGCATGTAGTTCAAATTTGAATTATGCGCATAAAATGCCTGGAAAACCTAGTTAATGTATAAAAATGTCCAAACGAACCCCGAAAAATTCCAAAATTGAACACAACACTCCTCTTGTTCTATGTTGACACTCGAATTTTTTTGAAAGCAATAAGAGGGAACGGATATTGTTTCGTCCCCAAAGGTGGCACGTTCCCTACCGAAACCATCACGCTTGTTGTGAGAAGCTTTGGTGAGAAGCTTACACCCAAACATGCCCCAAATGGGACAAAATTTTTACCACGGCATGTTGATGCCGCTCCATGATAGCATGCCAAGTTTCATGAATTTCAGACGAGTTTTGGATTTACTAGAATTTAAAAACCAGGTATCGCAATGTTTGCGGACGAGACAATTACTCTACTGAATTGTTGTCTGAAAATCATCACTAAGATCTTGGCTAATCGGTTACAGAAAGTCATCCTCAAGATCATACACAGAAATCAGTACGGTTTCCTCAAAGGGAGGACAATCCAAGATTGCCTGGCGTGGTCGTTTGAATACATCCATCAATGCCACACTTCAGCGAGGGAAAACATCCTCCTCAAATTAGACTTTGCCAAGGCGTTTGACACTATTGAGCACGCCCCCATGATGGCAATTATGAAGCACATGGGTTTTGATGATAAATGGCTTGGATGGATGGAAACGATCTTTGGCTCGGGGGTTTCTTCTGTACTCCTTAATGGAGTCCCTGGTCGAAAATTCAACTGTAAGTGTGGAGTGCGCCAGGGGGACCCTCTCTCGCCGTTGATCTTTGTCCTTGCGGCTGATCTCCTCCAAGCAGCAGTTAACGATGCTTATACTCGAGGACTGATTGATCTCCCTCTCCCTAGTGATAGGGCGGGTGACTTCCCTGTTATCCAATACGCTGACGACACGATTTTAGTTATGCAGGCCTGTCCCGTGCAGGCTGCCCGTATGAAAGCTATCCTAGAAGATTATGCTACTTCCATTGGGCTGAGGATCAATTTTCAGAAATCAACTCTTATACCCATTAACATTGATCACCGACGTGCTTGTGAACTGGCTGGGGTTTTTGGTTGCTCTGTTGGTTCCATGCCCTTCACATACCTCGGCCTGCCAATGGGCACGACGAGGCCTAGTGTCCTTGATCTTATGCCGCTGGTTCATGCAGTTGAGCGGAAGACATCCACTGCGCTATCACTGATGTCATCCGGGGCTAAACTGACCTTGGTCAATTCAGTTGTGACTTCGATGCTGATATATGCAATGTGCACAATCAAAATACACCCAAAGGTGATTGAACATCTGGACAAGCTGCGTAGATATTGCCTCTGGGCTAAAAACTCTGAAGATGGGGTCAAGAATAACTCTCTCGCGGCCTGGGAACTTGTCTGCCGCCCAAAACGCTGTGGAGGCCTTGGTGTTATTGATATAAAAACACAAAATGCAGCCCTTCTCCTAAAACATCTATTCAAATTCTATAATCATGAAGATGTTCCCTGGGTGGAGCTTGTTTGGCATGCCTACTACAGAAACAGGATACCGCATGCATCTAAGGCGGTGGGCTCTTTCTGGTGGAAGGATGTAATGCAACTCAGTGGGATCTTCCGAGGGATCACTAAAGTCACCCCCGGGGATGGCTCTAGTGCTCTGTTCTGGAAAGATGTTTGGTTTGATAACACTCAGGATTCCCCAATAATGGATATATATCCACGAGCCTTTTCATTTTGCTTGAATGAGGACGACTCCATTGCTAAGGTTCTTACCGCAACTGACCCAGCCACGATTTTTAGTCTACCTCTCTCGATCCAAGCAAGGGAGGAAATGAAAGAGATCCAGGAGAGGTTGCCACAAAATCGGATGGCCGTCGATCGCAGTGATGTCTAGGAATGCACGCTAGGGCGTTTCTCGTCCAAGAAGTTCTATAACCACTGCTACAAACAGGTTGTGGCAGATGAGGCGTTTGGATGGCTCTGGAAAGCTAAAAGCCCGATCAAATACAAGATGTTTGGGTGGCTACTCCTAGTTGATCGCCTGAATACCAGGAATATGCTCAAACGCAGACATTTTGTTGTCGTGGGGGGCAACTATGCATGCATGCTCTGTCAAAACCCTCCAGAGGAAACGGTGGAACATTTGTTCTTCAATTGCCCCTTTAGTCAACGCTGCTGGGATGTAGTTGGAATGACATGGCCGATAGATGACAACAGACTGGCTCTTCTGCATGGGGGTAGGGATAATTGGAGACAACCTCTTTTCATGGATATTTTTCTTTTGGCTGCTTGGAGTCTTTGGATGGAGAGAAACAATCAACACTTTAGAGGGATTCAACACTCTTATGGAGCATGGCTGGCTAGATTCAAGCATCTCTTGGAGCTGCTAACACATAACTGCTGAGAGGAACTTCATCCCTTCCTGTCTAATTACATTGTAAATTTGGGTCACTAGGACCGTGGATAGCTTGCATGGCCGGGGGGCCACAAAACCCCATTGTAACACATATGTAATTGTTCCTTTGTGAGTAATACAAAGTCAGTGGGAGCCTCTCCCACTGTCATTCTTCCTCAAAAAAAAAATGTTTGCGGACGAGTGACGATGGCAAGGTGTTTGAAATCCATTCCCATTTCTTGCATGGGACCTAAGCATGCACCCATGGACACATATTTGATTTTTCAACCAGTTTATATGCACTGGAGAATGTGCATGTAGTTCAAATTTGAATTATGCGCATAAAATGCCTGGGAAACCCAGTTAATGTATAAAAATGTCCAAACGAACTGCGAAAAATTCCAAAATTGAACACAACACTCTTGTTGTTCTATGTTGACACTCGATTTTTTTTGAAAGCAATCAGAGGCAACGGATATCGTTTCGTCCCCAAAGGTGGCACGTTCCCTACCGAAACAATCACGCTTGTTGTGAGAAGCTCTGGTTTGTGAGAAGCTTATACCCAAACCTGCCCCAAATGGGACAAAACTTTTACCATGACATGTTGATGCCGCTCCATGATAGCATGCCAAGTTTCATGAATTTCATACGAGTTTTGGATTTACTAGAATTTAAAAGACATGTATCTCAATGTTTGCGGCCTAGTGACGGCGGCAGGGTGTTTGAAATTCATTCCCATTTCTTGCATGGGACCTAAGCATGCACCGAAGGACATAGATTTGATTTTTCAACCAATTTATATGCACTTGAGCATGTGCATGTAGTTCAAATTTGAATTATGCACATAAATGCATTGAAAATTCACTTAATCCATAAAACTGTCCAAACGAACCCCGAAAAATAAAAAAAATAAAACAACACTCCTGTTGTTCTATGTTGACACGAGAATTCTTTTGGAAGCAATAAGAGGCAACACATATCGTTTCGTCCCCAAAGGTGGGGCGTTCCCTACCGAAACCATCATGCTTGTTGTGAGAAGCTCTGGTTTGTGAGAAGCTTATACCCAAACCTGCCCCAAATGGGACAAAAATTTTACCACGGCATGTTGATGCCGCTCCATGATAGCATTCCAAGTTTCATGAATTTCAGACGAGTTTTGGATTTACTAGAATTTAAAAACCATGTATCTCAATGTTTGCGACCGAGTGACGGTGGCTGGGTGTTTGACATTCATTCCCATTTCTTGCATGGGACCTAAGCATGCAACCAAGGACACATATTTGATTTTCAACCAGTTTATATGCACTGGAGCATGTGCATGTAGTTCAAATTTGAATTATGCACCTGAAATGCCTACAAAACCAAGTTAATGTATAAAAACATCGAAACGAACCCTGAATAATTCCAATTTTTTTGACGACACACATATAGTTGCATGTTCACTACAGATAAAAGGTCTAGCAACTCAAACACCGTCCATTGCCGCTGTGACCCCATTATGTAATTCAAATCAAGATGAAAAATCAAGTAGATCGCACACAGTTTATTA
This sequence comes from Triticum aestivum, assembly GCF_018294505.1. Lineage (NCBI taxonomy): Eukaryota > Viridiplantae > Streptophyta > Magnoliopsida > Poales > Poaceae > Triticum > Triticum aestivum. The sequence goes on from NC_057811.1 coordinate 379,271,880, forward strand.
TCAGCAACAGTGTGAGATGCAACACAAAATATCCTGGAGCACCGTCGGTGCATAGTACGCCTATGGCGTACGCGAGAAGGTGGGTCGGCTACAGTCCATAGCCGGCGTCTCAACAACACTAGCTCACTCCCCAAATACCATTTCGCTGTTCAATCGTCGCCGGTGAAAGATGGGGACTTGGACCCTGACACGTCTCCAACGTATCTACTTTTCCAAACACTTTTGCCCTTGTTTTGCACTCTAACTTGCATGATTTGAATGGAACTAACCCGGACTGACGCAGTTTTCAGCAGAATTGCCATGGTATTATTTTTGTGCAGAAATAAAAGTTCTCGGAATGACCTGAAACTTCACGGAGAATATTTTTAGAATTAATAAAAAATACTGGCGAAAGAATCAACACCTGGGGGCCAACACCCTGTCCACGAGGGTGGAGGGCGCGTCCACCCCCTTGGGGCGCGTCCCCTGCCTCGTGGGCCCCCTGAGGCTCCACCGACGTCAACTCCAACTCTATATATTCACGTTCAGGGAGAAAAAAATCAGAGAGAAGGATTCATCATGTTTTACGATACAGAGCCGCCGCCAAGCCCTAATCTCTCTCGGGAGGGCTGATCTGGAGTCCGTTTGGGGCTCCGGAGAGGGGAATCCATCGCCATCATCATCATCAACCATCCTCCATCACCAATTTCATGATGCTCACCGCCGTGCGTAAGTAATCCCATCGTAGGTTTGCTGGACGGTGATGGGTTGGATGAGATTTATCATGTAATCGAGTTAGTTTTGTTAGGGTTTGATCCCTAGTATCCATTATGTTCTGAGATTGATGTTGCTATGACTTTGCTAAGCTTAATGCTTGTCACTAGGGCCCGAGTGCCATGATTTCCGATCTGAACCTATTATGTTTTCATGAATATATGTGAGTTCTTTATACTTCTTGCAAGTCATTAGTCACCTATTATGTGTTATGATCTGGCAACCCCGAAGTGACAATAATCGGGACCACTCCCGGTGATGACCGTAGTTTGAGGAGTTCATGTATTCACTAAGTTAATGCTTTGGTCCGGTATTCTATTAAAAGGAGGCCTTAATATCCCTTAGTTTCCAATAGGACCCCGCTGCCACAGGAGGGTAGGACAAAAGATGTCATGCAAGTTCTTTTCCATAAGCATGCATGACTATATTCAGAATACATGACTACATTACATTAATGAACTAGAGCTAGTTCTGTGTTACCCTATGTTATAACTGTTTCATGAGGAATCGCATCCGACATAATTATCCATCATTGATCCATTCCCTGCGAGCTTTTCACATATTGATCTTTGCTTAGTTACTTTACCGTCGCCAATGTTACGATTACTACAAAACTGCTACTATTACTTTTACCACCGTTACCGTTACTTCCATACTACTTTGCTACTAAATACTTTGCTGCAGATATTAAGTCTTCCAGGTGTGGTTGAATTGATAACTCAGCTGCTAATACTTGAGAATATTCTTTGGCTCCCCTTGTGTCAAAAAAATAAATTTGGGTTGAATACTCTACCCTCAAAAACTGTTGCGATCCCCTATACTTGTGGGTTATGAAGACTATTTTCTAGCGCCGTTGCCGGGGAGCATAGCTCTATTCTTTGAGTCACTTGGGATTTATATCCGTTGATCACTATGAGGAACTTGAAAGACGAAAAAACCAAGATTTATCCCTCAACTACGAGGGGAACTGCCATCTAGCTCTGCACTTGATTCACCTTCTATTTTGAGTAAACTTGCGACACCTAAACCTACTCCTGCTATTGATTCTGATATGTCGCATGTTATTGATGATGCCACTTCTGCTTTGCTTGATACTTATGATGAAACTACTTCGATGCTTGATAATACTGTGCCATTAGGTGAATTTCTTGATGAACAACTTGCTAGGGTAAGAGAGAATGAAATTATTGAAGCTGATAATATTGATGAAAGTGATGATGAAGATTCTCCCCCTAGATATGAATTCCCTGATGTGCCTGAGGGTTATGTTATGGATGAAGAAACTGCTACAGAATTTTTTGCTTGCAAAGATAGATATGATCTTAAGAAACTGTTAGCTAAGCTGAAAGAAAAATCTTTGAATGCTAGAATGAAATATGACCCTGCTTTTTCTACTTCACCTATCTGTATTTCTGATAAGGATTATGATTTCTCTGTCGATCCTGAGTTAATTACTTTGGTTGAATCTAATCCTTTTTATGGCTATGAATCTGAAACTGTTGTGGCACATCTTACTAAATTAAATGATATAGCCACCCTTTTCACTCACGAGGAAAAAATTCGTTACTACTATATCCTTAAGTTATTTACGTTCTCATTAAAGGGTGATGCTAAAACATGGTTTAATTCTCTTACTCCTGGTTGTGTGCGTAGTCCCAGGATATGATTTATTACTTCTCTGCTAAATATTTTCCCGCTCATAAGAAACAAGCTGCCTTAAGGGAAATATATATTTTTGTGCAAATTGAAGAAGAGAGTCTCCCACAAGCTTGGGGGAGGCTTCTCCGATTACTCAATGCTTTGCCTGATCATCCTCTCAAGAAAAATGAAATGCTTGATATCTTTTATAATGGACTAACCGATGCTTCCAGAGACCACCTGGATAGTTGTGTTGGTTGTGTTTTCAGGGAAAGAACTGTTGATGAAGCTGAATTAATGATAATAATTGGACACTTCCTGAACCAACCCCTAAGCCAACTCCGAAAAAAGGGGTATTCTATTTCTCAGTCCTGAAGACATGCAAGAGGCAAAGACATCTATGAAAGAAAAGGGTATTAAAGTTGAAGATGTTAAGAATTTACCGCCTATTGAAGAAATACATGGTCCTGATAACCCGACACAGGTAGTAAAGGTAAATTCTCTCTATAGATTTGACGAAGGTGATATTCCTCGTTATAAGTCTGCTAGCCAATGCTTAGATGAGTTTGATAATTTTATTGTTAAACAAGAAAACTTCAATGCTTATGTTGGTAGACAATTGAAACGTAATGCTTATATGATTGAACACTTGAGTGATTATGTGTCTAGAGTTAAAGGTGAACTTAAACTTATTGGTAAACATGCTTCTATGGTTACAACTCAAGTAGAACAGGTGCTTAAAGCTCAAAATGATTTGCTCAATGAATTAAATAATAAGAAAAATGATAATGTTGTTAGAGTTATGACTAGAGGGAGTAAAATGACTCAGGAACCTTTGTATCCAGAGGGCCACCCTAAGAGAGTTGAGCAAGATTCTCAGAGAACTAATGTTGATGCACCTAGTCCATCTGAAAAGAAGAAAAAGAAAAATGATAGGACTTTGCATGCTTCTAGTGAACCTGTTGTTGACACACCTGAGAATCCCAATGATATTTCTATTTCTGATGCTGAAACAGAATCTGGTAATGAACATGAACCTAGTGATAATGTTAATGATGATGTTCATGTTGATGCTCAACCTAGCAATAACAATGATGTAGAAATTGAACCTGCTGTTGATCTTGATAACCCACAATCAAAGAATCAACGTTATGATAAGAGAGACTTTGTTGCTAGGAAGCACGGTAAAGAAAGAGAACCATGGGTTCAGAAACCCATGCCTTTTCCTCCTAAACCATCCAAGAAAAAGGATGATGAGGATTTTGAGCGCTTTGCTGAAATGATTAGACCTATCTTTTTGCGTATGCGTTTGACTGATATTCTTAAAATGAACCCTTATGCTAAGTATATGAAAGATATTGTTACAAATAAAAGAAAGATACCGGAAGCTGAAATTTCCACCATGCATGCTAATTATACTTTTAAGGGTGGAATACCTAAGAAACTAGGAGATCCAGGAGTACCAACTATACCATGCTCCATGAAAAGAAACTATGTTAAAACTGCTTTATGTGATCTTGGAGCCGGTGTTAGTGTTATGCATCTCTCTTTATATCGTAGACTTGATTTGAATAAGTTGACACCTACTGAAATATCTTTGCAAATGGCCGATAAATCAACTGCTATACCTGTCGGTATTTGTGAGGATGTGCCTGTTGTGGTTGCAAACGTTACTATTTTAACGAACTTTGTTATTCTTGATATCCCGAGGACGATAGCATGTCTATTATCCTTGGTAGACCCTTTTGGAATACTGCAGGGGCTATTATTGATTGCAACAAAGGCAATGTCACTTTTCATGTTAATGGTAATGAGCATACGGTACACTTTCCGAGGAAACAACCTCAAGTCCACAGTATCAATTCTATTGGAAAAATTTCAACGATTACTATTGGAGGTTTTGAATTTCCTCTTCCTACTATCAAGAAGAAATATGATATTCTTATTATTCGGGACGTGCATATCCCCGTTGAGGTAACCTAGTGTTATTCGAAAATTCTCCGGTTTCATGCAATTCGGAAAGGGTTTGTTAGCAAGACTTGATCAACCTTGTTAGTGAATTCCTTTTGATGAGCATGAGATGGATGAAGTTAGAAAGCACAACTCTCTGTACCCTCCTTTTACTTTATGTTATTTAGATTAAATAAAGCAAAAATAGTATTTTCTGTCTGTTTTCTGAATTATCCTTGCAATAATAAATACCCCGAAAATAAAAGTTCTCCAAACATCCCGAAAATAAAATATGATTTTTTCTAGAATATTTATGAATATCTGGCACTCAGAACACACCAGAGGGGGCCACCATCTGGCCACGAGGGTCCAGGGTGTGCCCACCCCCTGGGGCGCGCCCCCTGCCTCGTGGACCCCACGTGGACCCCCTCCACTTATTCCTGCACCCACTCACTTCGTCTTCCTCCAAAAAAATCCTCCCATAGCTCAAACCCGTGTTCTAGCTCATCTTGCTGCCATTTTTTTGATCTCCTTGCTCAAAGCTCCATTCAAAAAACTGCTTTGGGGGATTCTTCTTCGGTATGTGACTCCTCCAATGGTCCAATTAGTTTCTGTTCTAGTGCTTTATTTATTGCAAATTTTTGCTGCTTAGGTGACCCTGTTCTTGAGCTTGCATGTCAAATTTATATGGTCCCAAGTAGTTCTAATGCATGATATAGCCTCTAGGCACTTGTGGGAGTAGTTGCTATCAATCCTGTTGAGTTTGGTTCAATTTTATTTTTGAGTCACTAAAAATTTCAGAAAACTTTTCAGAGAAAGGAATATATTTAGGAAAATGTACCAAGGTGGTTCCTCAAGGAAGCAAGGCCCAAGGCTCGCGATACGTGAGCCGGACAATGAACTACCAAGGGAAGCTCAAGTGCGGCCTTGTGAATGGCTGTCAGAAGAGTTTATGGTCCAAGCAGGCATCAAGGATGAATTTGACGCGTATGTGTGTAATGCTGATCTTGAGGGCTTCGTGTCAGATAAGTGCCCGCAATACCGCTACCTAACTGATTCCTTTGTGAGAAGGTCTAAATTTACATCCTCGCGCAATTCTCACACTGTTTTCTTTGATCTCTATGATAAGTCATATACCATGGATTTAGAAGATTTTAATAATGCTTGCAAACTCCCTCAGTGGGGCAATGTTAGTGAACCTCACAAATCTGAATATAAAGACTTTCTTGCTAGTGTCACTGTGGGGGAATCTAGAGAAATCACACAAGCTACCATAGGGAGCATTCAATTTCCTTCCATACATTATTTTGCTCTCTTTATAGGTAGATGCATTAACGGTACAAGTGGAGATTTGTTTGGGGGAATTTATGCAACTCGTGTAGCTAACTATCTTAATATATCCATACATGGAAATGATATAGAATTACCTCCTGCTTACCTAGATTATAATGCCATGGTTCGCCATGAGTTTGTTGAGAGGAATGAACAATTCCTCCAGTATCGACTAATCTTTGATAGGCGACACACTGTCCATGTTGCTCTCCCTGCTCCTACTTTCTTTGACATTCAGGCAAAAAGGCGATATGTTATAACCAGGGAGGAGGCGAACGAGTACGAAAGGAGGACAGAGGCAGCTCGCCTCCAAGCTGCAGCTCGTCAGGTAGTAGCCGCTGCATCTCAGTACGACCCCAGTTAGAACCCCAGTTACGACTTTGGATATCCGCCAGGCCAGCCGTGGGCATAGACCAACTTAGGCCAAAAGCCTAAGCTTGGGGGAGTACGTATTTCTCACCGACATTACATTCATGTTCACACACTCATGCCAGTTGTCGGTGCTCATACTTTTTCATTGTACTATCCATGCTAGTTTATTTTCTTTTCTAAGTCTTTTTCTTGTGTGTTTGAAAAACTATAAGAAAAATTAAAAAAATTAGTTGTAGCTTTTAGCTAGTTTACTTTCCATGCCTGTAGTAGGAGTAATTAAAAGAAAATCGAACAAGATTTATCGTTCTTCTTTTTGCTTGTCGGGAGCTTTCCCGTGTAAATAGTTTTATATCTTTTCTTTGGGGGTCGTGAGGAGAAGACCTTGATGAAAATGTTGAGTGGCTCTCATATGCATTATTGTTGAGTTAACAAAGAGCCCATATTACCTTGCCTTCTCCTGTGTATTAAATGCTTGCAGATTCCAGCTTAGTCCAATGCACGTGCACTATTATTATTATCCACACTGTTCGGTCGTGCGAGTGAAAGGCAATAATGACGATATATGATTGACTGATTGAGATGAGAGAAGCTGGTATGAACTCGACCTATCTTGTTTTTGTAAATATGATTAGTTCATCGTTCCTGATTCAGCCTATTTTGAATGAAACATGTTTGCAATGACAATTAGAGATTATAGTTGCTCATGTCATGCTTAATTACCTAGGAGTTTATAATGGTTTACCTTGCGTGCCAACATGCTATTAAAATGGTTGTGATGTGGTATGATAGGGTGGTATCCTCCTTTGAACGATTCGAGTGGCTTGACTTGGCACATGTTCACGCATGTAGTTGAAACAAAATCAACATAGCCTCCACGATATTTATGTTCATGGTGAATTATATCCTACTCATGCTTGCACTTAGTGTTGTCGCTCTCTAGTTGGTCGCTTCCCAGTCTCTTTGTTCATGACTGTTGTCGCTTCCCAGTCTCTTTGTTCATGACTGTTGTTGCTTCCCTGTCTCTTTCTAGCCTTCACTTGTACTAAGCGGGAATACTGCTTGTGCATCCATTTCCATAAACCCCAAAGTTATTCCATATGAGTCCACCATACCTTCCTAAATGCGGTATCTACCTGCCGTTCCATGTAAATTTGTATGTGCCAAACTCTAAACCTTCAAATGAAATTCTGTTTTGTATGCTCGAATAGCTCATGTAACAACTAGGGTCGTCTATATCTTCCATGCTAGGTGGGTTATTCTCACGAGGAGTGGACTCCGCTCCTCATTCACGAGAAAATGGTCGGTAACCAGGATGTCCAGTCCCATGCTCAAATCAAAATAGTTGCAAACAAAACTCCCCTAGGACTGTTGTTAGTTGGAGGCACCCGTTGTTTCGGGCAAGCCATGGATTGATGCGTGTTGGTGGTGGGGGAGTATGAACTTTACCATTCTGTTTGGGAACTGCCTACAATGTGTGTAGCATGGAAGATATCGAGATCTCCTGGTTGTTATGTTGACAATGAAAGTATGCCACTCAAAATATTATTTATCTCTGTTTCAAAATTCGAGCTCTGGCACCTCTGCAAATCCCTGTTTCCCTCTGCGAAGGGCCTATCTATTTACTTTTATTTTGAGTCATCATCTTTTTATTAAAAAGCACCAGTTGGAGAGCACTGCTGTCATTTGCATGCATTGCTATTAATTTACATTGAGTATGACTGTGACTGGATCTCTTTTACCATGAATTACAATGTCTAGTCAGTCCTTGATCTTCAGAGGTGCTCTGCATTTATGTTTTGCGGTTTCAGAAAGGGCTAGCGAGATACCATCTTGTTATATCATATTATGATCGTTTTGAGAAAGTGTTGTCATCCGAAATTTATTATTATTGCTCGCTAGCTGATTATGCCATTGATATGAGTAAACATGAGACCTAAGTGTTACTTTGAGTATAGTTAGTTCATAATCTTTGCTGAAAACTTGAATGCTGGCTTTACATATTTACAACAACAAGAGCAAACTGAGTTTGTAAAAGTTTTTCTTTATCACTTTCAGTTTGTCAACTGAACTGCTTGAGGACAAGCAAAGGTTTAAGCTTGGGGGAATTGATACGTCTCCAACGTATCTACTTTTCCAAACACTTTTGCCCTTGTTTTGGACTCTAACTTGCATGATTTGAATGGAACTAACCCGGACTGACGCTGTTTTCAACAGAATTGCCATGGTGTTATTACTGTGCAGAAATAGAAGTTATCAGAATGACCTAAAATTCACGGAGAATATTTTTGGAATTAATAAAAAATACTGGCAAAAGAATCAACACCAGGGGGCCCACACCCTGTCCACGAGGGTGGAGGGCGCACCCCTTGCCTCGTGGGCCCCCTGAGGCTCCACCGATGTCAACTCCAACTCTATATATTCACGTTCGGGGAGAAAAAAATCAGAGAGAAGGATTCATCACGTTTTACGATACGGAGCCGCCGCCAATCCCTAATATCTCTCGGGAGGGTTGATCTGGAGTCCGTTCGGGGCTCCGGAGAGGGGAATCCGTCGCCATCATCATCATCAACCATCCTCCATCACCAATTTCATGATGCTCACCACCGTGTGTGAGTAATCCCATCGTAGGCTTGCTGGACAGTGATGGGTTGGATGAGATTTATCATGTAATCGAGTTAGTTTTGTTAGGGTTTGATCCCTAGTATCCATTATGTTCTGAGATTGATGTTGCTATGACTTTGCTATGCTTAATGCTTGTCACTAGGGCCCGAGTGCCATGATTTCAGATCTGAACCTATTATGTTTTCATGAATATATGTGAGTTCTTGATCCTATCTTGCAAGTCATTAGTCACCTACTATGTGTTATGATCCGGCAACCCCGAAGTGACAATAATCGGGACCACTCCCGGTGATGACCGTAGTTTGAGGAGTTCATGTATTCACTAAGTGTTAATGCTTTGGTCCGGTACTCTATTAAAAGGAGGCCTTAATATCCCTTAGTTTCCAATCGGACCCCGCTGCCACGTGAGGGTAGGACAAAAGATGTCATGCAAGTTCTTTTCCATAAGCACGTCTGACTATATTCGGAATACATGCCTACATTACATTAATGAACTCGAGCTAGTTCTGTGTCACCCTATGTTATAACTGTTGCATGAGGAATCGCATCTGACATAATTATCCATCGTTGATCCATTGCCTACGAGCTTTTCACATATTGATCTTTGCTTAGTTACTTTACTGTTGCCACTGTTACAATTACTAGAAAACTGCTACTGTTACTTTTACCACTGTTACCGTTACTTCCATACCACTTTGCTACTAAATACTTTGTTGCAGATATTAAGTCTTCCAGGTGTGATTGAATTGACAACTGAGCTGCTAATACTTGAGAATATTCTTTGGCTCCCCTTGTGTCGAATCAATAAATTTGGGTTGAATACTCTACCCTCGAAAACTGTTGCGATCCCCTATACTTGTGGGTTATCAGACCCGCATCGTGAGGGCAACTTCGGCGGCCCACTCCTGTGAGAGCGCGGCCGCAACCGCCAGCGCGTGCTAACAAGCTTCATGAGGGCGACCGCAATCTGCGTCCGGGCGGCCAAGGCAGCCCAAACGGCCGTTGCTTCTTCTCAGGCAACAGCATCTGCCTCAGGGATAGCAACTGGCGAGAGCGGCACAGCCCTGATGGAGGCCGCCCGCCACCATGTCGAGGCCGTCCACGCCCAGCTCATGGCGCTCACCGCACAAATCGAAGGAAGCTTCTCCGACAACGCTCGACAACCCATGACCGAAGAGGTGGCAATCGCCGAGAGAGTTCGAGCAGCCATCCATTCCTGCGCGGCATACCTTGCCACGACGGAGCCCACCAAAGCCTAGATCGCGGCCGCCCACGCCCTGCTCGTGGCGGCCTATTCCAAAGATATGGCGGACGTGGATGGCAAGATGCTTGCCGAGTATGTTGCGATGGATGCCATGGAGCCCCTTCCCTAGGAGACCGTCGGGCGCGAGTTGGACATGGAGGCGGTGGCGGAGATCGATGAGCACCAGCCATAGTAGTACTCTTTGTTTTGTTTAATTAAGAGCACCGGTCTTTAGTTTGTTAAAGTAATGTTTAGGTCAGCTAGCTCTATTTCATTGCCGAACTTGCTGGATTAAGAAGTGTGGGTGTGTTGTAGTCTCCTTTGTGTACCCAAATTATGCCATGACGTGGACGACCACTGTAACCATGGAAATTCGAACCAAAACTTTTGACGTTCAAACTCATCACACACGGGTGGAGCTATCTGAATCGTTTGTGATGTCCACATATCGTACACAGTTTTGAATAAGGGACCGTGTCTGATGACACTTTGCGCGCCAGTTTTTTTGGCTCAAGCGATTCCAAATTTTTGGCTTCTGCAGAAATATCTACCTCCCCGCCCCCTCCGCCTTACCAAAATCCACATTTCCCCCTCTTTCCGCCTTCCTTTCAAGTTGAAACCTTCACTTCTTGCTTGCAGCGCCGCCTCTTCGTCGGTGACCCTCCTTCACGCAGCTCGGCGTCGTCTATCCAGGCAGGTAATCCACACCCGACCCCCATCCTCCTCCTCCTTCCACATCCCACATGCCCCGACCGCCGGCGCGAGCGCGACACCTTCCACCCAAATCACCGACCCCTCCACCAAATAAGCGCCAGCCTAAGCCATGGTGCACGCAGTATAGCCAGGATCTCAAGGAGCATTTGGCAGCGGAGAAGCAAATCGTGGTCGCACGCGCGGATGAGGTCACGATGGTTGCCATTCGTGCCGACTCCCAGATCTTGGAGGAGCACCTCGCTGTCGAGGCCATCGTTGACGCCTCGCGCGCCGACGGCGCGACGCGGTTGGCTGCTTTAAACAACAATTCGTGGCTTTTTCTCGAGGCCATCGTTTGCTAGCTACTGCCTTTCCTTAACAAATTCTAGTGAATTGTGCTATCTACTTTTACCATGCAATATTCTGCTATAGTGTATATGTTCTATATGTCGTGCAATGTGGTGTTCAGTTAACTGCTTGGTTCAATTCTGCAAATTTGATGTTCAATTCTTCAGGGTGCAATATTTCCAAGTTGTTAAGCATGCCTGGTTTGGTTAACTGTCTGATCTTCTATTATGAGTATGTTATATTGTGCAATGTGGTGCTCAGTTAACGTTTGGTTCATTTGTTGTGGTGTTTAGTTAACTGCTTGGTTCAATTCTGCAATGTGATGTTCAATTGTTGTGGCTGCATTCTGTTATTGTATACCATGTGAGAAATAAATCGAATTTGGCTGTACTAATTACATGAGAAACAAATACAATTGCTATATTTCCAAGTTGTTAAGCATGCTTGGTTTGGTTAACTGTCTGATCTTCTATTAGGAGTATGTTATATTGTGCAATGTGGTGCTCAGTTAATGTTTGGTTCATTTGTTGTGTTGTTTAGCTAACTGCTTGGTTCAATTCTACACTGTGATGTCCAATTGTCGTGGGTAGAATTTTGTATTGTTGTGCATGTGAGGAATAAATCAAATTTGGCTGCACTTAATACATGAGAAACATATACAAGTGCTATATTTCCTAGTTCTTAATCATGCTTGGTTTGGATAAATGGGTTTTCCATGTGGCTTGAATTAAACTGATGAATCTGCAATCTGCTTATTTTTCATCAACATATTTTACTGATAGCATGCGAACCCTTACTTAACCTGATGACTAACTACCTTATATGTGTTGCAGGGAAACAATGGGAAGCACTGGAGTTTACAATCGAGGTTAGCGCGTGCATGGTCCGTTGTCTAATAGCACATTATTGTGCAATTGCAGGAACCATTCTAATATTTAGGTTTTTAACAATTTGGTCTTGCACATGTAGGTCTTGCTGTCAGAGGTTTTGACCCACTGTTCGACCCTTTTTGCATATGGGGAAATGAGTTGTCCATGAATATCAGTCAAGTCAAGAAACTCAGAAAGATTGTTAGGATAAAGAAATTAGCGACAAAAAACAACAAGATCTTTGTTTGCACAATGAAGAAGACATCGGTTCACTACAGGATAGTACTAACTATTATACCTTGCCTTTTTTATTCCTTTGCCCCATTTCCAATATAGAGAAGATATTTATGCACATCCTTGTTTTCAGGCCTTTCCAAAATAGTTCACTGATGATTACCTCTCAAACCACCTGTATGGTCAGGAGGCGAGGAAGTAATTCATACAACACCCACGGTTCAATATTGAAGTGTTCCTGAAGAGGACGAAGGATGTACGGTCAATCATCCACAGGCACTGGCCTAAAGTTACAAAGACCTTCAACATCAATGAAGGCTCAATATTCGCCTTGTGCTTTAGTAGTTTTCCAGATGAGATACATCTGTCGATGTACCGTCTATGATACTAATTCGAAAGGTTATAGATTTTTGCATGTGAAACTTCGTCCCGGTGTAGTTGTGTAATGGGGTAGCTGAGTGCTGAAGCTATATGATGTTGTACTCTGATGTATTTCAATTATGAAAATGAAATATATTGTGTGCTTAATATGAAATGTCAATTAGATTAATAAATGGATTATGAATAATTGGATAATTAGCCTGCTAATGGCGAATTAGCCTACTAATTGGGTTTTGCTATTGCAAACGGTTGTTGAAAAAATACCGTGGGCGATGACCTCAAGCAACGCACAAAGTCTCTAGGAATAAGCCGTGTTGGATCAATGAATCACACACGACTTTCTCTTGAAAACTGTTTGCGTTAGGCCACCTTGCGCAAATGTTTACCACATAAAAACTGTGTGTGATGGACAGCCTTTGCCACACAGTTTCTTCTACGGACCGTGTGTCATACATTCAATAACGCAAACGATTAGACGGGAAGAATTGTGTGTGATGTACCTGTGAACGGAAATGTTTTCCTTGGAGCGACTGTGTGGGATGTACATACGAATGGAAACGTTTAGCGGGGACTGACTGTGTGGGATGTACTTGCGACCGGAAACAATTTCTCCGTATAATTGTATTTTTAACTCTACTGTACGTATTTTCGTATTTGAGCGCTCGCCAGTCGCACATGACCTTATTTTGCCGAGCGTGTGTGCCAGGAGGGCATATCCCCGACGGTTTCTGGGTCATGTGGGAAGGACCCCCCTATCGCTCACACTCACTTGGCGACGGTTCCAAAGACCGTCGCGGAAAGGGGTTAAAAACCGTTTGTTTAGGAGCTCGATGTGCTAGTGTTTTTTGTCCCTTTTGGGGCAGGTTTGGGGATATGCTTCTCACAAACTAGAGCTTCTCACAACAAGCCTGATAGTTCGGTAGGGAACGTCCCACCTTTGGGGACGAAATGATATCCATTGCCTCTTATTGCTTTCAAAAAAAATTCACGTGTCAACATAGAACAACAGGAGTGTTGTGTCAATTTTTGGGATTTTTTGAGGTTTGTTTGGACATTTTTATGCATTAATTGTGTTTTCAATGCATTTATGTGCATAATTAAATTTGAACTACATGCACATGCTCTAATGCATATAAATTGGTTGAAAATTCAGATTGGTGCCCTTGGTTGCAGGCTTAGGTCCCATGCAAGAAATGGGAATGAATGTCAAACACCCTGCCACGGTCACTCGGCCGCAAACATTGAGATACCTAGTTCTAAATTCTACTAAATCCAAAGCTCGTCTGAAATTCATGAAACTTGACATGCTATCATGGAGCGGCATCAACATGCCATGGTAAATTTTTTGTCCCATTTGGGGCAGGTTTGAGGATATGCATCTCACAAACCACAGCTTCTCAGAACAAGCCTGATGGTTTCGGTAGGGAACGTCCCACCTTTAGGGATGAAACGATATCCATTGCCTCTTGTTGCATTCAAAATTTTCTCGTGTCAACATAGAACAACAGGAGTGTTGTGTCAACTTTTGGGATTTTTCGGGGTTCGTTTGGACGTTTTATGCATTAATTGAGTTTTGAATGCATTTATGTGCATAATTCAAATTTGAACTACATGCACATGCTCTAATGCATATAAATTGGTTGAAAAATCAAATCTGTGTCCTTGGGTGCATGCTTAGGTCCCATGCAAGAAATGGGAATGAATTCAAACACCCTGCCATGGTCACTCGCCCACAAACATTGAGATACCTGGTTTTTAAATTCTAGTAAATCCAAAGCTCATCTAAAATTCATGAAACTTGGCGTGCTATCATGGAGCGGCATCAACATGCCATGGTAAATTTTTGTCCCATTTGGGGCAGGTTTGGGGATATGCTTCTCACAAACAAGAGCTTTTCACAACAAGCCTGATGGTTTCGGTAGGGAACGTCCCACCTTTGGGGACAAAGCGATATCCATTGCCTCTTATTGCTTTCAAAAAATTTCTCGTGTCAACATAGAACAACACGAGTGTTGTGTCAATTTTTGGGATTTTTCGGGGTTCGTTTGGATGTTTTTATGCATTAATTGAGTTTTCAATGCATTTATGTGCATAATTCAAATTTGAACTACATGCACATGCTCTAATGCATATAAATTGGTTGAAAAATCAAATATGTGTCCTTGGGTGCATGCTTAGGTCCCATGCAAGAAATGGGAATGAATTTCAAACACTAGGGCACCGTTGATTGCCGGCAAAACGTTGAGATACTTTGTTTTTAAATTCTAGTAAATCCAAAACTCGTCTGAAATTCATGAAACTTGGCATGCTATCATGGAATGGCACCCGACATGCTATGGTATCTTTCGTGTACATTTTGAGAGAAGGCACACTCGAACAACAACCAACAAAGGCATTTTGAAAAAAATAGCTGCCACTTTAATATCTCAAACGTTTGTATAATTCAAATCATTTGCGTTCTATTAACCATTCACGTGATGCCACGTGTCTTCATTTTAATGGCTATAGGAGGCGCCGTGCGGACAGCTGCTTGACCTTGACTGAACGGGAGGCGTGCGAGCGGAGTCCGGTGCGCAGGCTGACCGAGAGGCGTGCAAGCTGTCCTCCAATGCGCAGGCTCACCTGGAAGCGTGCAAGCTGTACGTTGCGCAGGCTCACTTGGAAGCGAGCCCTTTGACTTCAATGGCCGCCCGCCTTCCTCTCCATTAATGGCGCCCGAACCGCTGTTTAATACGGGCGGCCTTACGGTTTGCCTCCCATTCCCCTCGCTCCCGCAGACCTCCACCAACGCCATGGTGTAGAATGATCATCTGCCACTAGTCTTCAAGTTTGGTGAAGTCCACTCCGAGATGTAGGAGATAGAAAATAAGGAGGAATGGGGCCTCATGGACATGGCCCAGAATGAGCTGGCCGCGGCGGTTGATGTCCCCGCTCCCGTCCCAGCTCCCATCCCCGCGCCCGCGTCAACGACCATCCCCTTAGCATTGACGGGCTGGTCGCCGAGCACTATCGCAGAGCTGGAAGCCGCGGGCGTCAGCGAGGTCTCCGCGGACCCGCGCGAGCTCGTGTACATGCCAGCGCTAGCGCCCGTGCCTGTGCCCGTGGCGCCGGCCCCCGTGCGTTTGGCTCCGCCCGCCGCACCCGTGCCCCTGCCCGTGTGCCCCCCTCCACCTATAGCGGCGCCGGTCCCCGTGCGTTTGGCTGCACCCGCCGCGTCCGTGCCCGTGCGCATGCCCCCCCTCAGCGGCATGGGACGCTGCCATCGACCGCTGCCTCTCAGCGGTGCCAGTTGTCGTCCTCCCGCGCCCCGCCCGTCGATCGCGCGACGACATGATGTTTCATTTGCAAGTGAAGACCATTTTGTGCTGCCTTGAAGACTTCAACAATGGCGTCCCGGAGGACGACAACGACAACGACGGCGCGGCACGCCGCCTCCGCCGCCGCCGGAAATAGTTTTTTGGGGTTTAATACTGTATCTCGAATTCTCGATCATATGAATATAAATTTGCAGTGTGACTGAATGGAAGATATGGTTTGAACGAACTTGCGTTTTTCTGTGTTAATGTACAGACTTATCAAATGATTTTATTTTGAAAAGAACGTCAATGGTTTTTAAATATAAAACACTCATCGCAAACGTTTTAGTTAGAACACCCGTATGCAAACCGACAGCTTCCCCAGGAAGCCAAGGGAAAATGTGCCGAGCAGGATTTGTGCAGCTCTTGATCGCAAACGTTTTAGTTAGAACACCCACATGCAAACCGACAGCTTCCCCAGGAAGCCAAGAGAAAATGTGCCGAGCAGGATTTCTGCAGCTCTTGATCGCAAACGTTTTAGATAGAACACCCGTATGCAAAGTGAGAGCTATGGTCTTCCCCCTTAAGTCGAGGGAGAATTCGCAGCGCAGGATTTGTGCATCCCTTCAACTCAGACGGTTGTTTTGGATGACCCGTGTGCAACCACATACTAACAATTTGGTAAGATTTACAGCTGTCATATTGGGTATGTTGCCATTTGTCAAACTGGAAAGATTGACATTTGTTCATCTAGTAACATTGCCATTTGTCTATCCTTGTAACACTGCGATTTGTGAAAATATGCAGCTAAAAATCACTAGCACTATCTAATGTTTGCAACTAAAATCACTAGCGCTATCTAATTTTTATGCATTAAGTGAGTTTCAATGCATTAATGTGCATAATTCAAATTTGAACTACAAGCACATGCTCCAGTGCACCAAAGTTGGTTGAAAAATCAAATCTTTGTCGTTGGGTGAATTCTAGGTCCCATGCAAGAAATGGGAATGAAATTCAAACACCAGGGCACCGTTGATTGCCGGCAAAACATTGAGATGCCTGGGTTTTAAATTCTAGTAAATCCAAAACTTGTCTGAAATTCATGAAACTTGGAATGCTATCCTGGAGCGGCATCAACATGCCGTGGTAAATTTTTTGTCCCATTTGGGGCAGGTTTGGATATAAGCTTCTCACAAACCAGAGCTTCTCACCACAAGCGTGATGGTTTCGGTAGGGAACGTACCACCTTTGGGGACGGAACGATATCCGTTGCCTCTTATTACTTTCAAAAAAATTCTAGTGTCAACATAGAACAACAGGAGTGTTGTGTTTAATTTAGGAATTTTTTGGGGTTCGTTTGTCATTTTTTATACATTAATTGAGTTTTTGGGCATTTAATGTGCATAATTCAAATTTGAACTACAAGCACATGCTCCAGTGCACGAAAGTTGGTTGAAAAATCACATGTGTCTCCTTGGGTGAATTTCTAGGTCCCATGCAAGAGATGGGAATGAAATTCACACACTAGGGAACTGTTCATTGCCGGCAAAACATTGAGATCCTGGTTTTTAAATTCTAGTAAATCCAAAGCTCGTCTGAAATTCATGAAACTTGGCATGCTATCATGGAGCGGCATTAAAATGCCGTGGTAAAAAATTTATCCCATTTGGGGCAGGTTTGGGTATAAGCTTCTCATAAACCAGAGCTTCTCACAACAAGCGTGATGGTTTCGGTAGGGAACGTGCCACCTTTGGGGACAGAACGATATCCGTTGCCTCTTATTGGTTTCAAAAATTTTCTAGTGTGAACATAGAACAACAGGAGTTTTGTGTTTAATTTAGGAATTTTTCAGGGTTTGTTTGGCCTTTTTATACATTAATTGAGTTTCTGGGCATTTAATGTGCATAATTCAAATTTGAACTACAAGCACATGCTCGAGTGCACCAAAGTTGGTTGAAAAATCACATGTGTGTCCTTGGGTGAATTTGTAGGTCCCATGCAAGAGATGGGAATGAAATTCAAACATCTGGGTGTCGTGGCTGAGCCGGAAAGATTGAGAAACTTGGTTTTTTAATTCCTGTAAATCCAAAACACACCTGAAAGTCATGAAACTTGGCATGGTGTCATGACATGGCACCACCATGTTGTGGTAATTTTTCTGTCCGATTTGCGAAGGCGCACACATTAACAATCAACAAAGTCATTTTGGAACAAGTGTTGTCATGTTACAAATCGGAAACACAACTATTATTGAAACCGTTGGCGTTCTACTTACCATTTACATGCCGCCACGCGTCCCCTTTTTTTATTGGCTAGGAGGTGCCATGCGGGGTAGCTATGGCGTGCGATCAGACCCCTGCGTGTTCTCATCAGGAGGAGAGCCCTTTGACCTCTATCCGCCGCGCACCTCCCTCCCAACGTCTCCATTAATGGCGCCCGAGCCCCTGTTTCACGGCGTGGCTATGTCTCACTCGATTGAGATTTAAGAGAGAAAAATGAAAAATCTGAAAAGAAAGTTTTGCACGGATCTTGATGTAAGATCCGACGGACCTATATAGCATCGACTGCGACTTATAGCAAGCATGATGAATATAAGGACGATGAAAGTGGATAATAATTGTCTTACATATTTAGGAACATAATTAAAAAAAGCCTCATGCGGCAATGCCCGAAATACACAAGGGCAAAAGAAGAAGGAAGACAACGATTTGGCTCGCTGATCTCTACTTTCTTGATGCGTTGCTGCATGCCGCGGGAACTAGTCTCCGCGGCGAGCGGCGATGAGCTCTTTCTTGTCCTCAAGATGCTGCTTGAGAGCATCCACGGATTCCTCCACCAGCCTTCTGCGCTTGATGCACAGCATGGCATTCTCGTCCATAAGTTTCTCGACGATGACGCCGGTCCTCTTCAACAAGGAAGTGGTCTCTTCCTGCTGCTCCGCACTTCCGACGATCTTCGCCCTCAGCAGGTCGCGCTTGGCCCGGAGCTTCGCATTGCTCTCATTTAGTTGTCGGATGACGCTGGTAGCCTGTTCAAAAGAGGCTTTCATGTCGTCCTGCAACCTCGCCTAGCCGGAGATCCGATCCATCTGGCTATGGACGATCATATGCATACGCCTGTAAGAGTCCTTGCCTGCCCGCGAGACATTTTCCCAGGCCGCCGCGGCGCGGGAGGACATCTTTGCTGCATCCGCGGCGCGGCGGGACATCTCTTCTGCTTCCGCGGCGCGGTCGGACCAGTCTGCTGCATCGACGGCGCGGTGGGACCTCTCTGCTGCTACGACCATGCAGCGGGACATGTCGGCTGCTTTCGCGGCGAGGCGGGACATCTCTCGTGCTTCCGCTTCCATGCTTGCCTCTCCCTGGTAGCAATCTCTTGACCCAGAACTCACACTGGCCATGGCACACGCAAGGGAACGATGATGAATGACTTGTTTGTTTTTGTGGATGAAGAGTTGAGGAGGAATGTGCAGTCATCTTGGAGTAGTAGTATTTATAACCGAGTACTAATACGCTCCTAAGTGGGAAAAAAATTAGGTTTCGATCGGTGTGAACAGGTTTGCAATTTGGAATGTGACAGGACGCATGCTCAAACTTTATTGACGGTTCTGTAATTTCTAAGTGCGGCACTATTCCCGGACAGCGTAACGTGGGCACGCTTTCTCGGCCGCGTACGTGGCATTTCTGTTCTATTGCCTAATCGCAAACATTTAATCCTTCTGAAGCATATGCCTTCAATCTCTCATTGTCAAAAAGTAATGCGGTAGACCTTCTTTAACATGTGTTAAAAACAAACAAAAAACAAAACAAGGACCTTGAGGTTAATTCCACTGATGGGATGTTTAATAAATGTCCTTAATGGACATTCAAGATACATCCCATCAGTGGGATTAAGATCAAGACAACTTCCCATCCGGTCACCCATCTCATGCGTACTCCAGCCTGAGCATAGTTAACTTGAGAGTTCTCTTAGATGAGCTACTGGTGGAACAGCTAGTCCTTGCTGATATAGGATGCCCTCTTCGCATCCTATGGCGTACCCGGATGACTGCCCGTCGCCCATGGCCAATAGATGTTGTGTAGACAGAGCATATCACATACGTCTTATTAGAAGCAATCATCTGTGTTATTATCGGTCTTTGCACACATTTCTGATTACAGACCTGTTTGTTGCATATCACACACGTCTTGTTATATTGAACCGTTTCTGTTCTCGTGTCTCAACGCAAACAGTTAATCCGAGAACCGCATGCCGTATATCGCACACACCTTGATCTGGCTGACCGTTTCGTTTGTGTTGCCTAATCACAAACAGTTCTCCGAGTGAACCATAAGCCGTATATCGCACACGCCTTCATCTGGCTGCCCATTTCTTTTGTTCTGCCACATCGCAAACCGTTAATTGAACTGAACCGTATGCCCAGCATCGCACACGCAACTAAAATCTGAACCATGTTTAATGCATCCTCCATCGCAAACATTTTGCACCTTTTTTGACGGGTTTTTTAGACCACCGTTTGCGATTAATGCATCACACACAGTTTCGTCGCAGGGTCTCTGATCGTAGTGTCGCGTTAGCAGCAACCTGCAGTAGTGTGGATTTGAGAACACTTGGTGTATGTCTTGCGATGAGATATCTGTGATGATAATGGGATGTTCTATTGATTCACTTGATGTATGTTTTGGCACTCAACTCACGGATTCCCGAGGTGACATTTGGGTAATCTATGCGTAGGGGTTGATGCACATTTTCGTCCTACGTTCTCCGATAGAAACTTTGGAGTGATTTTTTGTTGCATGTTGAGGGATTGCCATATGAGTTAATTATGTTATCATTGTTGAGAGAATTTGCACTAGTGAAAGTATGAACCCTAGGCCTTGTTTCCAAGCATTGCAATACCGTTTTCGCTCACTTTTGTTACTAGTTACCTTGTTGTTTTTATATATTTAGATTACAAAAACCTATATATATCATCCATATTACACTTGTATCACCATCTCTTCGCCGAACTAGTTCACCTATACAATTTACCATTGTATTGGGTGTTTTGGGGACACAAGAGACTCTTTGTTATTTGGTTGCAGGGTTCTTTGGGAGAGACCATCTTCATACTACGCCTCCCACGAATTGATAAACCTTAGTTCATCCACTTGAGGGAAAATTGCTACTGTCCTACAAAACTCTGCACTTGGAGGCCCAACAACGTCTACAAGAAGAAAGGTTGCGTAGTAGACCTAAGTGGTGGTGATGTTTCCTGGAAGTCTTGCAAGCAGGCGATCTTAATGAGATTGACTATGGAAGCAAAACTTACAGTATTAGACACATCATGCGTCGAAGCAGAATGGCTTTGAGAGCTTTTGATGGATTTGCTGGTGGTTGATAAACCAGTCCTGGTTGTCCTTATGAACTGTGGCAATCAAACGGTGATTGCCAAGGCTAAGAGTTCAAAGGACAACATGAACTCCACAAAGCACATAAGAAGAAGATTAAAATCTGTCAGAAAATCAAGAAACTCCAGAGTGATAGCGTTGGATTATATCTAGACGGCTAAAAATCTGGCAGGCCCTTTTACGAAAGGACTATCATGGATTGTGATAGAAAATGCATCGAGAGAGATGGGTATGAGACCCACGTAAGTTGCCATGGGGGTAACCCAACCTATGTGTCGGAGATCCTGTGAATTGGGACCTGGGAAAACAATCCAGCAGTCAACTGTGGAGAGTATCTTTAATTAACCCACTCCGTTGGAGATGCAATAATACTCTCAATTTTGTAAGGCAGGCTGACTTTTGTCTTAATGTGTTCCAAAGCTTACGTAAGCAAGATGCTAACCTACAGAGCATTCTTTGGAGGAACACACCTATGTGAGCCCGACTGCTGATCACAGTCTATGAGATTGGGTGATCTCTAGGAAGCTCATGAGAAGGTATGGAGTATGACTAATAAGCTCCACCCGTGGGGTTTAGCCTTCGGCAACCACGTATCAGCTGACAATAGGCGAAACTTCTGCACGCCGAACTGACAATTCAAGGCATAGTCCATTGTTCCATTGTGAAGACGTCTAATCCTATTGCTCTAGGTGGAAGTTCAACTTAACATTCCCCAATGAAAATTCTGGAATATTAAACATTGTTTGGAACAGTTGGCAAACTTATGTGCCCCGAGATCTGGTGGGCGATTGATGGATTATGGATGGGCTTAGGCCCATATAAGACAATAATCCCTGGTTAATCTCTAAGGCCCATGCATGTGTACGACAAGTGGTGGGAAGTGTGGGAAGTTTAGTACCATACTGCTACAGTAAGAAGAGTGAGACCTCTTTATAAGGGCTGCTCCACCGCTTGCTATTGGGAGCTTGGGATAGGAGTTGTACAGGTGCGCTCCTCCTCCTCCGCCGCCTGCCTCGTTGCCTCGTCACGACGCACGCGTGTCGCGGGTTGCGGGAATGAGCCGAGCTGAAGCTTATTTTTGCCGGTCAGGAATGTTGGGAAACGTAGCATGCAATTTCAAAAAAATTCCTACACTCACGCAAGATCTATCTAGGAGATGCATTGCAACGAGAGGGGGAGGCTGTGTCCACGTACCCTCGTAGACCGAAAGCAGAAGCATTTGACAACGCGGTTGATGTAGTCGAACTTCTTCTAGATCCGGCCGATCAAGCACCGAACCTACGACACCTCCGAGTTCTTATACACGTTCAGCTCGGTGAAGTCCCTTGCCTTCTTGATCCAGCAAGGTTTCCAGGTAGTAGACGAGTTCCGTCAGCACGACGGCGTGGTGACGGTGATGGTGAAGTGATTCTCGCAGGGCT
>NC_057811.1:379294767-379302220 GCF_018294505.1 Triticum aestivum
GGCTAACAATTGATGTTGTGTGTTCTAGGCGCCCCCTCCTCATATATATAGGTGGGAGGGATATGGGAGAGGCCAAGGGGCGCCCCAAGTGGGGCTGAATCCCACTTGGGCTCCTGCCCTGGTTCGCCCCCCTTCTTTGTAAAGGCGTGGGGGAAGGAGGGGGGAGGTGGCGGCCACCCCTTTCCTTCCTCCCTTGAGGAGGGGAAGGAAGGAGGGACTTGCCCTCCCCCCTTTCCCTAGGGCTGTCCGGCCTGGTGGAGGGCCGCACCAGCCCCTTGTGGGCTGGTCTGTCCCACTCTTGGCTCATTAAGCCCATATCTTTGCCGGGGGTTCCCGGAACCCCTTCCGGTGACCCTATATGTACCCAGTACCCTCTGAAAGACTTCCTGTGTCCAAATACCATCGTCCTATATATCAATCTTTACCTCTCAACTATTTCGAGACTCCTCGTCATGTCAGTGATCTCATCCGCGACTCCGAACAACATTCGGTCACCAAATCACATAACTCATATAATACTAAATCATCATCGAACGTTAAGCGTGCGGACCCTACGAGTTCGAGAACTATGTAGACATGACTGAGACACCTCTCCGGTCAATAACCTATAGCGGAACCTGGATGCTCATATTGGCTCCTTCATATTCTACGAAGATCTTTATCGGTCGAACCTTTATGACAATATACGTTATTCCCTTTATCATCGGTATGTTACTTGCCCGAGATTCGATCGTCGGTATCCACATACCTAGTTCAATCTCGTTACCGGCAAGTCTCTTTACTCGTTCCGTAATACATCATCCCGCAACTAACTCATTATTCACTTTGCTTGCAAGGCTTCTTATGGTGTGTATTACCAAGAGGGCCTAGAGATACCTCTCCGATACTCGGAGTGATAAATCCTAATCTCGATCTATGCCAACCCAACAATCACCTTCGAAGATACCTGTAGAGCATCTTTATAATCACCCAGTTATGTTGTGACGTTTGATAGCACACAAGGTATTCCTCTGGTATTCGGGAGTTGCATAATCTCATAGTCAAAGGAGTATGCATGTGACATGAAGAAGGCAACAGCAATAAAACTGAACGATCAATATGCTAAGCTAACGGATGGGTCTTGTCCATCGCATCATTCTCCTAATGATGTGATCCCATTCATCAAATGACAACACATGTCTATGGTTAGGAAACTTAACCATCTTCGATTAACGAGCTAGTCTAGTAGAGGCTTACTAGGGACACGGTGTTTTGTCTATGTATCCACACATGTATCAAGTTTCCGGTTAATACAATTCTCGCATGAATAATAAACGTTTATCATGATATAAGGAAATATAAAATAACAACTTTATTATTGCCTCTAGGGCATATTTCCTTCAGTCTCCCACTTGCACTGGAGTCAATAATCTAGATTACACACTGGTACGCATTTGGAACTGTCGCCAAGTGAGTGTGGGAGATAAGGGGTCCTTCCCACACGAACCAGAAACCGTCGGGGATAGGGAGCATACAGTACTCCTACTTGTTTGTGCTCGCATTGCCATGGTAGTCGGTATTCTATGGTGCTACGTTTACGATGCGCGACCCATCACAAACGGTTCACTATTATAGAACGTGTATGATAAGCATACAATCACACACATTCGCTTTTCCCAAACCGTATGCGATAACTAATTAAGAAGATTAGCTAATCGTCATACGAGTGTCGGACAGGATTACGAAAGGTCGGACCGTCGTAACATCGTCGTACACGACAACTATCGCACACGCTATTCTGTGGTGCAACGTTTACGATGCATACTTCATCAGAAATAGTTCATGGTTGCGAATCGTGTACGATAAGGCAACTAACACAAACGTTTAGTTTGCCCGCACCGTTTGTGATAATGTCCGACATCGCACACGCTTTGCAAACGACAACTGTGTTCATGCTTGCACACGATTCCTTTCTGTGAACCGTGTCGGATTATGGTGTATATCGCAAACATTTGTGTTTTACCAACCATGTGTGCCGTAACGACCTGGAGGGCGTAATTTAACCGTAATTTAATTGTTGCTATTTCAAATTGTACCAGATTTGAATTTGAATTTGAACGTATGCTGTAGCTTCATTCATATCCATCAGCTTCAAACAGCCAATGCATTATTCGATTCATTGGTACATATGTTCAAGAATTACATATGAACCAAATAAAGAATAATGAACCACAATTGTATACTTGTACTACTAAAGACGATAAAGAAAGAGGCGAAAGACATTCTGGTTGCTGAACAAGGTGAAGCGGAATGCCCATATTGTGCCCTCCTCCATGCAGAAAGCAAGAACGACTCTAGTCCAACCCTTTGTGATGGCTGACCGCCCATCCTTCACGGTCTTCATGAAAACATCTAGATAATCATCGTATTCTGGTAGAAATACTTTAACCTTTGCATGCCCACCAGTCATGTAGTTTGAGAGGTAATCTTGAGTAAACTGCTTTGGCAACCACTTCAAAGGAAAAAGATTCAGACATTGTCATCTAACACAACTCATTATGGGCAGTAAAAAGAAGGCTGCAGAGTTCTTACTTACCATCCTGCAGTTCGCTGTTGTCTTGGATAAAGTGTAAATAAATATTTTAATTGCCATCTTTTGACCCATTTTACTAACAATCTTTATCAACTTCCTCACTTGATGCTGGTTCATCGATATCTCATTGCCACATACGCAGAAAGGGTCAAAGCGCGGATCTTTACCAGTGACATCTGTACCTAAAAGCACCAAGTTAATATTAGAAGCTAAACAACAATTGCACAATGATGTAGTAAAACACTCTTTTATAATATCTTATAACATCCAATATACTCACATATTAGAGCTAGTTGCATCTAACCCACCCCAAAAAAATATCCAACCCAAGAGGTGCTAATTGGAGCTAGTTCTCCTAGTGCATTTATTGCCAATCTAACCCTATCATCCAAACACCTCTTTGGATGGAGTTAGTTTAGGGTTAGTCATGAGCTAGAAACTAACTCTAACCTCTAGCTATGTTGAGTATCCAAGCAGGGCTGTGTTGTTGTTGTTGCTGCTACTGCTCTTCTACGTATATCTAGACATCATCAGAACATTAATGTAAGACTCTTCTTTGTTGCTATGTAGCCTAGGATTGCATATTTAGACATTAAGTACAGTGCATGTTGCTATGTAGCCTCAGATATATTACATATGGGCCTAGTTAACCTAACGATAAATGGGTTACAGATATATTCAGTTAA
Source organism: Triticum aestivum (assembly GCF_018294505.1). NCBI lineage: Eukaryota > Viridiplantae > Streptophyta > Magnoliopsida > Poales > Poaceae > Triticum > Triticum aestivum. The sequence goes on from NC_057811.1 coordinate 379,298,026, forward strand.
AATTCTGATTCACCGATTAGTCCCTTATCAGCACCCGACCTATATGGTACCAGCTACCAATATCCTGAACAGTGAGTATATATAAGCCATGGGATGAAACTAACCTCGATGGAAAACAGCAGTCATTCCCAATATTGTCCTGTGTAGGTACATCAAGAGGCATGTTAAGCACTACAGGCTAAACATCAACCAAAATTATCCATGGCAGACAAAATAATCTCGAAAAGATAGCTTCAGTGTGCAGGTTTAAGCACGCTAGTAAAGCAAAACAAGTGGAAAGGTGTGTTAACTGCAACAGGCCTAACATTTAACAACAAGCAAACATAGTCATTCAAACTGGTATTGTGCCGGTCTAAGTACACTGGTTATTGTTAAATAAAAAAGGAAAGGTGTGTTAACTACAAGATGAAGAAACCAAATCTAGTCATTCATAGTGGTATTGTTGAAACTGGTACTGATGAAATTGAACTGCACAGTTCATACTTGCACATATAGAACATCACGTTGTGAATAACTGGAATAAATAAGGCATACTACAAATAACCAAAGATAGCATTTGAAACTGGACATATGCTAACTAAAAACAACCGAACAATCAAAAAACTTTGAAAGAGGCATATGCTAGCTATAACGGGCTTAACAGTAAGAAAATATATGCATTCCTATCGGTATGTTTAAAACTGGATTGATGAAATGTACTGCACAGTAAATAGTTGCACATATAGAGCATCACATTGTGAACAACTGAAATAAACAAGGCATGCTGCAAACAACCAAATATAGCAATTAAAACTGGACATATTCTCACTACACTACAAAAGGGACTCGACAAAACAAATCATTGGTTTCCCCCTGTGAAGAGGCACGGCAAAACAAATCATGGGTTTCCTCACTTTTCACAGATGGGCTCGTTCTCGTGGGAAGAGCACGGACCCTGGATGCGCTCCATGTTGTCGCAGATGGGCTCCTTCCCCTTGGAAGAGCACGGCTGTTGGGTGCCCTCCCTGATGTCATAGACGGGCTCTTTCCCCTTGGAAGAGCAGATGGGCTCTTTCCGCTTGGAAGAGCCAGAGAGGGTGCCCTCCTCGTGGTCGCCGTCTATGAGGTCTGAGGTGTGACTTCAGAAATGACAAAAGGGGCTCGATGGAGATGTAGGATGGCAAATTGTTGACAGCGAGCCAGAGGAGATCAGCAGCGGGGCCATGGATGAGATCGACGGCGGTGGAACCCGAGGGGTTGGGGGTGGGCCACTTAACCTGTGACATAGCCCGCCTCATGCCGTCGCTTTCGATGACCTCGATGTCGTAGCCGGCGTCCGCGACATACCCGCATACTCTAGCTCGCTGCTTGAGTGCCTGCCGCCAGTAATGGTCGTCAGCTTCCTCGGCGACCTCGGGCGAAGATATTGCGATACACCTCTTTTGGGCCAATCGCTCCTCGAGCTCCACGGGAAGCGTAGCCGCGCATAGGCTGCGACGCTCTGGAGTGGGGGATCGGGATGGGGATGGGGATCTGTGGGAAAGGGGGCGTTTGGCAGGCGTCATCTAAGAAACTCAAGGCGGCCTGGGTATGGAGATTGGTGGGTAAGCTGCACGGGAAAACCGGCAGATGTTGACAATGAAGGCCTTGCGGCGGCGGGGACCTTGCTAGGGTTTCGAGCGAGGGAGGGGTGTGTGTGTGTGCGATACGTCTCCAACGTATCTATATTTTTTTATTGTTCCATGTCATTATATTATCTGTTTTGGATGTTTTATATGCATTAATATGCTATTGTATATGATATTTGGGACTAACCTACTAAACTAGAGCCCAGTGCCAGTTTCTGTTTTTCCCTTGTTTTAGAGTTTCGCAAAAAAAGGAATACCAAACGGAATAAAACTTTCGCGATGATTTTTCTCGGAGCAGAAGACTCCCAGGAGACATGGAGTGCAAGTTAGAAGAGCCACAAGGTGGCCACAAGGATGGAGTGCGCGCCCCCAACCTTGTGGGCCCCTCGTAAACCTCCTGACCTAGATCTTCCTCCTATATATACTCTTATACCCCAAAAACATCCAGGGGAGCCACGAAACCACTTCTCCACCGCCGAAACCTTCTGTACCTATGAGATCGCATCTTGGGGTCTTTTCCGGCATCCTGCCGGAGGGGGATTCGATCACGGAGGGCTTCTACATCAACACCATGGCCTCTTCGATGAAGCGTGAGTAGTTTAACTCAGACCTACGGGTCCCTAGCTAGTAGCTAGATGGCTTCTTCTCTCTCTTTGATTCTCAATACAAAGTTCTGCTCGATGTTCTTGGAGATCTTTTTGATGTAATACTCTTTTGCGGTGTATTTGCCGAGATCCGATGAATTCTGGATTTATGATGAGCTTATCTATGAATATTATTTGAATCTTCTCTGAATTCTTATATGCATGATTTGATATCTTTGCAAGTATCTTCGAACTATCGATTTGGTTTGGCCAACTAGATTGGTTTTTCTTGCAATGGGAGAAGTGCTTAGCTTTGGGTTCAATCTTGCGGTGTCCTTTAACAGTGACATCAGGGGCAGCAAGGCACATATTGTATTGTTGCCATCGAGGATAAAAAGATGAGGTTTTCATCATATTCCTTGAGTTAATTCCTCTACATCATGTCATCTTGCTTAAAGCGTTACTCCGTTCTTTATGAACTTAATACTCTAGATGCATGCTGGGTAGCGGTCGATGTGTGGAGTAATAGTAGTAGATGCAGAATCGTTTCGGTCTACTTGACACGGACGTGATGCCTATATTCATGATCATTGCCTTAGATATCATCATAACTTTGCTCTTTTCTATCAAGTGCTCGGCAATAATTTGTTCACCCACCGTAATATTTTCTATCTTGAGAGAAGCCTCTAGTGAAACCTATGGCCCCCGGGTCTATCTTCCATCATCCGAGTTTCCGGTCTACAATTCTAGTTTTCTATTTACTTTCTTTGCAATCTTTTACTTTCCGTTCCATAAACCAAAAATACCAAAAATATTACTTGACCATTTATCCATCTCTATCAGATCTCACTTTGCGAATAACCGTGAAGGGATTGACAACCCCTTTGTCGCATTGGTTGCAAGTTGGTGTTTGTTTGTGCAGGTATCCGGTGGCTTGTGCGTTGTCTCCTACTGGATTGATACCTTGATTCTCAAAACCGAGGGAAATACTTACGCTATTTTGCTGCATCACCCTTTCCCTTCAAGGGAAAACCAATGTAAGCTCAAGAGGTAGCAGTGTGCGCCCGAGGAGTTTTTGGTGTGTGTGTGTGTGTGTGGAGGGGGGTAGGGGATGTGTTTGAGGAAAAGATGCGGGTACTGAAAATTTTACTACGCGGAGTCAAACACGGGAGTGAAATGCCGGGGCTATTGAAAATTTTGAGGATGTTGCATCGCACATGGTCGGGAGATAACAACCGTGTGTTATGAAACAGAAAAACCCTTGAGGCGGGCAGATATTTTCGAGGGATGCAGGCGGGATTGGGAACAAGGAACATCACACACGGTCCGGAGATAACAACTGTGTGTTCTGGAATAGAAAACCCTCGAGGCAGGCAGATATTTTCGAGGGATGCATGCGGGATTGGGAACAAGAAACATCACACAGGGTCGAAACACAATAACCGTGTGTTAGCAAACATAAAATAGTTGCTGGCGGGTAGATATTTTTGAGAGGGGAAGCCTCGTGCCCTCGTGGATCCCAATGTACTATGCGGATGTGTGCGTCATAGGGGCACCTGCGTGGCACACGGTTAGTTTGAGTGAACCGTGTCTGTTGCGTCATCCGACTTGTCTAATGTGCATAAGTTTGGCGAAAAATGACACGGGAGTGGGTTAGAACACGAACACGCTTGCATGTGGACCAAATTTATGTATGAAAGGGGTGGTTTGATGTTCAAATACCAAATGCAACTTCGAGGTGGCACCTATCTCGCAAAGCGCACGGTATTGTTTCCCCCCTCGTGTCGGCACGAAGGGATTCCTAAGCTATGAATGCATGCCCCCCACCAAGGTTCACCTAGCAAAGTGCGAAGTAGCTAGCAGCCCCCCACTCGTGTTGGCACGAAGGGAATCCTAAGCTATGAATGCATGCCCCCCTCGTGTCGGCATGAAGGGAATCCTAAGCTATGAATGCATGCCCCCCTCGTGTCGGCATGAAGGGGATCCTAAGCTATGAATGTGTAC
>NC_057811.1:379302409-379310838 GCF_018294505.1 Triticum aestivum
AAAGCTGACCAAGAATAATCCACCTTGGTCGTACAACCTCTCTCTTGTTGTTGGTCAAAGTGATGGCCGTCCATGCGACCCCAGAGATGGGCTAGCTCTCCAATAATCACGCAAGTAGCTAGTCCCTGAAGACAACCACTGCATGCTTGTGGCCCAAACATATATATATGTATGGAAAGGTGTGTTTTTAAATACACAATGGAACAACTTTGATGTGGCACCGTGATTTCGAACTAGAAATCCCCACACTGAGTGAGGGTTATTAGGTTGACGATGCATATGTATGTTACACCACACTTCAAGCCAACAACGGGGATTCATGGATGCATGCATGCATAGTATATGCGCTCAAACTTAATTAGGTCTGAAACTCACCATGACCTATACTACGATGACACGAACCCAAGGAAGAATCCGCCATGGTAACCAATCTTGTTGTCGGTCAAGGTGATCATGGATGTCCATGCGGGCCCACGAATATATAGGCTTGTCGCCAATAACCACACGAGGGAGTGTACCGTTCGAAGACAACCACTACATGAATATGTATGGAGGTGATGCGTGCATGCATGTTTGAATACCATTTCACAACATTGTTGTGGCGTGTGCGTCGAAAATCGTACAGTCCCCACACAGAGCGAGATCGGTTCATGACGTGTCGTTGTACTAGCCACTTCGTTGTACAGTCCCCAACGTGTCGTTGTCTCCTACTGGATTGATACCTTGGTTCTCAAAACTGAGGTAAATACTTATGCTACTTTGCTGCATCACCTTTTTTCCTTTTCAAAGAAAAAACCAATGCAAGCTCATGAGGTAGCAAGAAGGATTTCTGGTGCCGTTGCCGGGGAGGTCTATGCCAAGCCAAGACATACCAATTACCCATCATAAACTCTCATCCGTCGCATTACATTATTTGCCATTCGCCTCTCATTTTCCACTCCCCCACTTCTAAAACGATTTTCGAAATGATTCGCCCTTTCTTCGCCCCTCTTCTGTTTGACTTCTTCGTTTGCTTTTTGTGTGCTCGTGTGTTGGATTGCTTGCTTTGTCACGACGGCTCAAGATAATACCAAATTGTGTGACTTTTCCAACACCAACAACAATGATTTTATTAGTACTCTGATTGCTCCCGATGCTAATGCGGAATCTTGTGAAATTAATGCTGCTTTGCTGAATATTGTTACGAAAGATCAATTTTCCGGTCTTCCCAATGAAGATGCCGCATCCCATCTTAATAATTTCGTTGATTTGTGTCATATGCAAAAGAAAAAATATGTGGATAATGATATTGTTAAGTTGAAGTTATTTCCGTTCTCGCTTCAAGATCGCGCAAAAACTTGGTTTTCATCTTTGCCTAAAAATAGTATTGATTCATGGAACAAGTGTAAAGATGCTTTTATTTCCAAGTATTTTCCTCCCGCTAAGATCGTCTCCCTTAGGAATGATATTATGAATTTTAAGCAACTTGATCATGAACATGTTGCACAATCTTGGGAGAGGATGAAATTGATGATTAGAAATTGCGCTACTCATGGTTTGAATTTGTGGACGATTATACAAAAAAATTATGCCGGATTGAATTTTGCTTCTAGAAATCTTTTAGATTCGGCCGTGGGAGGCACTTTTATGGAAATTACTTTAGGAGAAGCTACTGAACTCCTAGATAATATTATGGTTAATTATTCTCAATGGCATACCGAAAGATCTTCCACTAGTAAAAAAGTGCATGCGATTGAAGAAATAAATGTTTTGAGTGGAAAGATGGATGAGCTTATGAAATTGTTTGCTAGTAAGAGTGCTCCTATTGATCCTAATGATATGCGTTTGTCTACATTGATTTAAAACAACAATGAATGATGTGAATTTTGTTGGTAGGAACAATTTTGGTAATAACGCGTATAGAGGTAATTTTAATCCTAGGTCGTTTCCTAGTAATTCCTCTAATAATTATGGTAATTCCTACAACAATTATTATGGAAATTATAATAAGATGCCCTCTGAACTTGAGAATAGTGTTAAAGAATTTATAAGTTCGCAAAATAATTTCAATGCTTTGATTGAAGAAAAATTGCTTAAAATTGATGATTTGGCTAGGAACGTGGATATAATTTCTCTTGATGTTGATTCTTTGAAACTTAGATCTATTCCACCTAAGCCTGATATCAATGAGTCTCTCAAAGCCATGATAATTTCCATTTATGAGTGCAAAGAAAGAACCGCTAAGATGCGTGCTAAGAAAGATTGGTTTATAAAAGCGTGATCTTCTAGTTTCCGTGAAAATAATGATGAAGATCTTAAAGTGCTTGATGTGACTCCTATTGAATCTTTGTTTTCCAATGTAAATCTTGATAAATATGGGGCTGGAGATGAGTCAACTTTAGTTAGTAGGTGTCCCAATGATTCGGAGTTTTTAGATCTTGATGCAAAAATTGATAAAAGTGGGATTGGAGAGGTCAAAACTTTAGATAGCAATGAACCCACTCTTTTGGATTTCAAGGACTTTAATTATGATAATTGCTCTTTAATAGATTGTATTTCCTTGTTGCAATCCATGTTGAATTATCCTCATGCTTATAATCAAAACAAAGCTTTTACTAAACATATCGTTGATGCTATGATGCAATCTTATGAAGAAAAGCTTAATTTGGAAGTTTCTATCCCTAGATAACTTTATGATGAGTGGGAACCTACTATTAAGATTAAGATTAAATATTATGAATGCTATGCTTTGTGTGATTTGGGTTCTAGTGTTTCCACAATTCCGAAAACTTTATGTGATGTGTTAGGTTTCCGTGAATTTGATGATTGTTCCTTAAATTTGCATCTTGCGGATTCCACTATTAAGAAATCTATGGGAAGAATTAATGATGTTCTTATAGTTGAAAGTAGGAATTATGTTCCTGTAGATTTCATTGTTCTTGATATAGATTGCAATCCTACATGCCCTATTATTCTTGGTAGACCTTTCCTTATACAACGATTGGTGCAATTATTGATATAAAGGAAGGAAACATTAGATTTCAATTTCCGTTAAGGAAAGGCATGGAACACTTTCCAAGAAAGAAAATTAAAATTGCCTTATGAATCTATTATGAGAGCCACTTATGGATCACATGCCAAAGATGATAATACTTAGATCTATTCGTGTTTTATGCCTAGCTAAGGGCGTTAAACAATAGCGCTTGTTGGGAGGCAACCCAATTTTATTTTTGTTCTTGCTTTTTATGTCTTGTTTTGCTTTGAATAAATCATCTAGCCTCTAGTTAGATGTGGTTTTGTGTTTTAATTAGTGTTTGTGCCAAGTAAGACCTTTGGGATAGCTTACGATAATAGTTGAGTTGATCTTGCTGAAAAACAGAAACTTTTGCACTCACGAAAACAATTCTCATTTTTAGCTGGAGAGTGATTTTTAGTTGATTATTTTTGCAGAAGATTAATAGACAAATTGCCTCGGACGTTCTAATTTTTCAGGATTTTTGGATTTACAGAAGTATTCGAAATATCCAGATTGCTACACACTGTTCTATTTTGACAGATTCTGTTTTTCCCGTGTTGTTTGCTTATTTTGATGCATCTATGGCTAGTATCGGGGGGTATGAACCATGAAAAAGTTGGAATACAGTAGATATTACACCAATATAAACAAAGAACGACTTCACAACAGTACCAAAAGTGGTTATTTATTTTCTTATACTAATGGAGCTGACGAGATTTTCAGTTGGAGTTTTGTGCTGTGAAGTTTTCAAGTTTTGGGTAAGGATTTGATGGACTATAGAATAAGGAGTGCCAAGAGCCTAAGATTGGGGATGCCCAAGGCACCCCAAGGTAATATTCAAGGATGTCAAAAAGCCTAAGCTTGGGGATGCCCCGGGAAGGCACCCCCTCTTTCGTCTTCGTCTACCGGTAACTTTACTTGAGGCTATATTTTTATTCACCACATGATATGTGTTTTGCTTGGAGCGTCTTGTATAATTTGAGACTTTGCTTTTTAGTTTGTCACAATCATCCTTGTTGTACACACCTTTTGAGAGAGACACGCATAAATCGTGATTTATTAGAATGCTCTATGTGCTTCACTTATATCTTTTGAGCTAGGCAAAATTTGCTCTAGTGCTTCACTTATATCTTTTTAGAGCACGGCGGTGGTTTTATTTTATAGAAATTGATGAACTCTCATACTTCACTTATATTATTTTGAGAGTCTTCAGAACAGTATGGTAATTTGCTTTGGTTTTCCTAATATGATAGGCATCCAGGAGGGATATAATAAAAACTTTCGTATAAAGTGCATTGAATACTATGAGAAGTTTGATTCCTTATGATTGTTTTGAGATATGAAGATGGTGATATTAGAGTCATGCTAGTAAGTAGTTGTGAACTTGAGAAATACTTGTGTTAAAGTTTGTGAGTCCCGTAGCATGCACGTATGGTGAACCGTTATGTGATGAAGTCGGAGCATGATTTATTTTTTGATTGTCTTCCTTATGAGTGGCGGCCGGGGACGAGCGATGGTCTTTTCGTACCAATCTATCCCCCTAGGAGCATGCGTGCAGTACTTTGTCTCGATGACTAATAGATTTTTGCAATAAGTATGTGAGTTCTTTATGACTAATGTTGCGTCCATGGATTATACGCACTCTCACATTTCCGCCATTGCTAGCCTCTCTAGTACCGCGCAACTTTCGCCGGTACCATAAACCCACCACATATCCTTCCTCAAAACAGACACCATACCTACCTATTGTGGCATTTCTATAGCCATTCCGAGATATATTACCATGCAACTTTCCACCGTTCAGTCTATTATGACACGCTTCATCATTGTCATATTGCTTTGCATGATCATGTAGTTGACATCGTATTTATGGAAAAGGCACCATTCATCATTTTTATACATGTCACTCTTGATTCATTGCACACCCCGGTACACCGCCGGAGGCATTCATATAGAGTCATATTTTGCTCTAGCATCGAGTTGTAATTCTTGAGTTGTAAGTAAATAAAAGTGTGTTGATCTTCATTATTAGAGCATTGTCCCATGTGAGGAAAGGATGATGGAGACTATGATTCCCCCACAAGTCGGGATGAGACTCCGGAGGAAAAAGAAAAAATAAAAGAAAATGAGGCCAAAATAATGAGAGAAGGCCCAAACCAAAAAAATGAGAGAAAAAAGAGAGAAGGGACAATGTTACTATCCTTTTTGCCACACTTGTGCTTCAAAGTAGCACCATGATCTTCATGATAGAGAGTTTCCTATGATGTCACTTTCATATACTAGTGGGAATTTTTCATTATAGAACTTGGCTTGTATATTCCAATGACGGGCTTCCTAAAATTTCCCTAGGTCTTCGTGAGCAAGCGAGTTGGATGCACACCCACTTAGTTTTCCTTTTGAGCTTTCATAAACTTATAGCTCTAGTGCATCCGTTGCATGGCAATCCCTACTCACTCACATTCATATCTATTAATGGGCATCTCCATAGCCCGTTGATACGCCTAGTTGATGTGAGACTATCTCCTTTTTGTCTTCTCCACAACCACCGTCTATTCCACCTATAATGCTATGTCCATGGCTCACACTCATGTATTGCGTGAAAGTTGAAAAGGTTTGAGAATGTCAAAAGTATGAAACAATTTCTTGGCTTGTCATCGGGGTTGTGCATTATTTAAATATTTTATGTGATGAAGATGGAGCATAGCCAGACTATATGATTTTGTAGGGATAAGCTTTCTTTGGCCATGTTATTTTTAGAAGGCATAATTATTTTGTTAGTATGCTTGAAGTATTATTTTTTTAATACAATATTAAACTTTTGTTTTGAATCTTACGGATCTGAACATTCATGCCACAATAAAGAGAATTACATGGATAAATATGTTAGGAAGCATTCCACATCAAAAATTCTGTTTTTATCATTTACCTACTCGAGGACGAGCAGGAATTAAGCTTGGGGATGCTTGATACGTCTCCAACGTATCTATAATTTTTGATTGTTCCATGCCATTATATTATCTACTTTGGAAGTTTTATAAGCATTAATATGCTATTTTATATGATTTTTGGGACTAACCTATTAACCTAGAGCCCAGTGCCAGTTTTTTTCCTTGTTTTAGAGTTTCGCAGAAAAGGAATACCAAACGGAGTCCAAACGGAATAAAACTTTCGCGATGATTTTTCTCGGAGCAGAAGACACCCAGGAGACATGGAGTGCAAGTTAGAAGAGCCACGAGGCGGCCACAAGGATGGAGGGCGCGCCCAGGTGGGTAGGGCGCGCCCCCAACCTTGTGGGCCCCTCGTAAACCTCCTGACCTAGATCTTCCTCCTATATATACTCTTATACCCCAAAACATCCAGGGGAGCCACGAAACCACTTTTCCACCGCCAAAACCTTCTGTACCTATGAGATCCCATCTTGGGGTCTTTTCCGGCATCCTGCCGGAGGGGGATTCGATCACGGAGGGCTTCTACATCAACACCATTGCCTCTCCGATGAAGCGTGAGTAGTTTATCTCAGACCTACGGGTCCCTAGCTAGTAGCTAGATGGATTCTTCTCTCTCTTTGATTCTCAATACAAAGTTCTGCTCGATGGTCTTGGAGATCTTTTTGATGTAATACTCTTTTGCGGTGTGTTTGCCGAGATCCGATGAATTCTGGATTTATGATGAGCTTATCTATGAATATTATTTGAATCTTCTATGAATTCTTATATGCATGATTTGATATCTTTGCAAGTCTCTTCGAACTATCGATTTGGTTTGGCCAACTAGATTGGTTTTTCTTGCAATGGGAGAAGTGCTTAGCTTTGGGTTCAATCTTGCGGTGCCCTTTCCCGGTGACAGCAGGGGCAGCAAGGCACGTATTGTATTATTGCCATCGAGGATAAAAGGATGAGGTTTTCATCATATTGCTTGAGTTAATTCCTCTACATCATGTCATCTTGCTTAAAGCGTTACTCCATTCTTTATGAACTTAATACTCTAGATGCATGCTGGATAGCGGTCGATGTGTGGAGTAATAGTAGTAGATGCAGAATCGTTTCTGTCTACTTGACACGGATGTGATGCCTATATTCATGATCATTGCCTTAGATATCGTCATAACTTTTCTCTTTTCTATCAAGTGCTCGGCAGTAATTTGTTCACCCACCGTAATATTTTCTATCTTGAGAGAAGCCTCTAGTGAAACCTATGGCCCCCGGGTCTATCTTCCATCATCCGAGTTTCTGATCTACAATTCTAGTTTTCTATTTACTTTCTTTGCAATCTTTTACTTTCCGTTCCATAAACCAAAAATACCAAAAATATTACTTTACCGTTTATCCATCTCTACCAGATCTCACTTTGCGAATAACCGTGAAGGGATTGACAACCCCTTTGTCGCATTGGTTGCAAGTTGGTGTTTGTTTTTGCAGGTATTCGGTGGCTTGTGAGTTGTCTCCTACTGGATTGATACCTTGATTCTCAAAACCGAGGGAAATACTTTCGCTATTTTGCTGCATCACCCTTTCCCTTCAAGGGAAAAACCAATGTAAGCTCAAGAGGTAGCAGTGTGCGCCCGAGGAGGTTTTGGTGTGTGTGTGTGTGTGTGTGTGTGGAGGGGGTAGGGGATGTGTTTGAGGAAAAGATGCGGGTACTGAAAATTTTACTACGGGAGTCAAACACGGGAGTGAAATGCCGGGGCTATTGAAAATTTTGAGGATGGTGCATCGCACACGGTCAAGAGATAACAACCATGTGTTACGAAACAGAAAAACCCTCGAGGCGGGCAGATATTTTCGAGGGATGCAGGCGGGATTGGGAACAAGGAACATCACACACGGTCCGGAGATAACAACTGTGTGTTCTGAAACAGAAAAACCCTCGAGGCGGGCAGATATTTTCGAGGGATGCAGGCGGGATTGGGAACAAGAAACATCACACACGGTCGAAACACAATAACCGTGTGTTAGCAAACAGAAAATAGTTGCTGGCGGGTAGATATTTTTGAGAGGGGAAGCCTCGTGCCCTCGTGGATCCCAATGTACTGTGCGGATGTGTGCGTCACAGGGGCACCTGCGTGGCACACGGTTAGTTTGAGTGAACCGTGTCTGTTGCGTCATCCGACTTGTCTAATGTGCATTAGTTTGGTGAAAAATGACACGGGAGAGGGTCAAAACACGAACACGCTTGCATGTGGACCAAATTTATGTATGAAATGGGTGGTTTGATGTTCAAATACCAAATGCAACTTTGAGGTGGCACCTATCTCGCAAAGCGCACGGTATTGTTTCCCCCCTCATGTCGGCACGAAGGGAATCCTAAGCTATGAATGCATGCCCCCCACCGAGGTTCACCTAACAAAGTGCGAAGTAGCTAGCAGCCTCCCCCCCACTCGTGTCGGCACGAAGGGAATCCTAAGTTATGAATGCATGCCCCCCTCGTGTCGGCA